>NC_037675.1:24741628-24800403 GCF_003255815.1 Theropithecus gelada | reverse complement strand
AAAAAAAAAAAAAAAAAAAAAAAAAAAGAAAAAAGAATTTACAGCCAGGGTAGGTTGGCTTTAGTTTGAACTATGAGTGTTTTCACCAAGAGTTGATGTAACCAGAAATCCCCCGTCCTCTTGTCACGCAACGTGTTCTTTTACACCCAATACCCTGGCCTGGCAATACCGTGTGCAGTCCCAACAGTACATATGAGCTGATGCTAAGTAACTGTACTTACCTGGAACCCTGGAATTTGGGGGGCAAAAGAGCAAGCCTTTTATTCCAGGCATAATAGCACCCATCTGCTTAATTCTTTGTACTTGTTTCTTAACCACTTTCAGGGCTTATAGACCAGATCACTGATTCTCCAAATCTCCACCACCGTGATCTGTCTTAAGACAGTCATTCATCCCTGGAAAGATACGTAAATCTGAAATACAGAGCTCCATGTATATAACTATACCAGTGAAACAAACACACCCTCAGAAACAGCAGCAGACCCCAGCAGAGGGGGCTGCAGAGAAACACACCAGTGCCAGCAAGGATGGGGCCCCATGGGCATATGTATAAGTACAAGGGACATACCCCAAGACCTATGACCTATACTCCCATAAGCAGAAACACCCTCCAACACATGCTAATTTTCCTCACACAAAAGTAGGTAGAAAAAACTTATAAACACAGAAAGTGAGAGGAAAAAGTAACCAGTAAGAGGAAAAGTGACCAAATGTTGAGTATTAACATATGGGGAGAGGATCTGCTAAGGAGTGTGTAACAACTCACCTGCCAAATCAACTAGCCCTGAAAATGGATGGGCACTGGGCCCATACCCAGCCGTTGCTGGCAGTCAAGAGGTGACGGGGGGATGGCAGCAGCGAGGGCACGCACATGGTTGGAGGGTCTGCTCCCCTCCTCACAGTCACAAAAAGCAAACAAAAAACCCTATGGGGAGAGGACCTTAAATTATTCTGGACATCAGGGAAGAGATATGTAGGAGGCAAATTAGGAGGAAACTTTTGGGAAAACTCATGTGATATCACCATGAAACACAGGGTAAACTTTGGTGAATGGCCAGGTATTGGGGGACCATTTCTCTCAGAAGCAACCAGTCAGAAACTTACAAGCCATGAAAGCGTCATTTCTAGAAGACTGAGTTGGGAAGAAATGCCTTTATACTGAGAAAGCTCTTGCTACAAGTCCATAGACCCAGCCTCAGGGTCTACAGGATTATAGCTCAGATACATTATAAAAAGATCAGACGAAGGCAAATTTGAGAGAGGACATTTGCAGAAGACCTAGACCATGGCCCACCAAGTTTGGGGAAAGATAGGAAGTAATCATGAAGGCAATTCCTCTTGAGAGAAACTACACGTTATGGGAAGAACATAAAATTGCAATTGTGTGACCACCGAGTGATGCTCCTTGATATACAGGACCCAGACAGCCCTCACACAAAGCACAGACAAGGGGTAAATGTTATTATTCTCTGTCAGTAGTCTGAGTATGGTATTTCTTGCAATTCCACAGCCATGGAAAGAAGTCTGGCCAGAAGCTAATGGGGAAGCAGGTTGAGTATAGGTAGACCAGAGCAAGCTGAACCTGTCCAAGAAGAGGGGGAAAAGTGATGCAGCACCCGAGGTTGACTCATAATCCCACCCAACTACACACATATTCTTACACAAACAATGGCTAAGACATTGCAACCAGTAATCAGCAGGGGCTCAGTACTGTCCCATATCTACAAGTCCTCCCTGATACCAAACCCTGCACTAAGTCTTCTCAATTGGACATGAAGAATGGCCCATGCGGTGCTCATTTCCAGATGTCTCCACCAAGTGCTCAAACAACAGCATCCTCTGCCATTTGCTGAGTATCAGCAGTAGGCTGAGTTGTACTCTGTGGATCCCTACTTCCATTACCCAGAACCCAGGCCTGCCTCCAGGACCCATCTTGTACCTAGCCACAAAATCTACACAATTTTGACTTGATCACAGAGAATAATCTCTTGGCAATGTTCCTAAGCTAGTGATTCTCAATGATGAGGTTTCAGAAACCTATGGGCAGCCAGTCATCAGAATCTGGGGGGTGAAGGAAGAGTGAATTTTGAAAGTGTTCCCTAAAGGATTCTTCTGTGGTAACTACTGCCAATGAGGATCATTGTTCTAACAAGTTACATTTGCTGGATTCAACCTCACAATCTCTCCTTTTCCTCCTACTGCTCCCACTCAAAATGCATACACACACCCCACAACACACATATCCCCAAACATGTCAGCATAAAGACATGAGTAAGTTTGGGGAAGACAGATGCAAAAGGCAAGGGAAACCCTGATTGGATCAACCACCCTAAAGGTGACTGCCATCTCTCAGAACAGTGTTTCTCAATGTTTCAAGTGTCCACTTGCAACATGAGTGCTTATGTAAAGTGCATATTCCCGGACCACACCTAAGACTAACTGAATCAGAAACTCCTGAAGAGATTCTATGCCCTCTGAAGTTTGAGAACCACTGACCTAGAGAGCTTAGCACCATATCTGTGACCTGCCCCCATCTTTTCAGCACCCAGGGACCAACCCTGCTACCCTAGGAGCTACCACACCAGGGCTTATCATAACCTCAGATTTGTCGACTTCATCACTCTGACATCACCCACACCCCCACCGCCAACATACTGGAAATTGACCATGGTCTTCTGCTTATGTTGGCTGTTCTTGAACAGGAGAAAAGATATAAACATTGTCCACTCACCACTTTGGCTGAGTGTCTCCCTGCTTTCTTCTCTGCTGTGGAAAACACCTTGCTTCTTCTGAAGTGGCCATACACTTCCAGAGATGCTGAAATCAGAACTTCCCCAGCCCTGAGCAGCTCAGCCCAGCATGGACTTTACTCCTACCTCTGGGCAGGTCCTATCTCCCAGAGCCACCCAGCCTCCCTTCCACATCACCCACAGTCAAATCTTCCAGATCTGAAGATCTGCCCAATCATTAGGAAAGCCAAAGCTACTTGAAATTCTTTCAGATTGGCGGCCCAAGGTCTAGTTATGTGAGGGCTAGTCTGTATCACCACAGTTGCTGGGGATTCTCCTCCTAGGGGCCTCCCCCTCTACCAGGGATCATTGCTGATCCCATCTCCCTTCTTGGGGTGGATTTCAAAGATATGGAAATCTATCCAACTCTAACTGGGTGCCTTGCATAGTCTTTCTGGAAGGACAAGTCCCTTTGTCTTCCTAACACCTGTCTACCTCTCTAGGCCTAGAGCACCTTTCCATCTTCCTAGGACTATTATTGAATATGGACCTTTTAACAAGGGAGAAAGAACCAGTTCATCTCAACCACAACTCTGCAAATCACAAGGTACAAGGCAGAATGAAATATGCATAGGTACAAACCACCCCATCACCCAAGAGCAAAGTCTGAGGGTCATTCCTTCCTACTTGCCTTCCAATCTCTTCTTGTGCCATCCTGGTAACAACACAGCTGGTGTCCCTCTCTCCACCTCCTTTAGCCCTCCTAGGGTTTTATTTTTCTGTTCTTGTTGTCCAAGGATATGTATGGTCTACTGGCCTGGAGCCTTGGGTGTGTCTACAGCCTGTGCTATAGCCTGTCCCTCTGTGCTCGTTTCCTTTCGCATGGTGCTCAAACACTCAGTATGGTACCATCTAAATCCCTTTCTTGGGGGGCAGTAACGGTAGGAGGGAGGTGGATATCTAGTTGGGAGGAAGGCAGAGCTGAGATTGACGAGGGAGTGCTGACTCAGCCCAGTTGTTAAGGGCATCCTCTCATGCCAGTTCCCTACACAGAGCTCCACCCAATGCCTGGCACCGCTATGTGCACAGCCCCCTCTCCCTGACTGCCACCAAGTGCCATCATGAGCATGTTTGGTGGCTTTGGGTTTGCCGCAGTGCCAGGATCTGAGACACTGTTCACGTGCCAGTGCAGCACTGCCAAACGTGGCGGCATCCAGTTGGTTGGGTGCCAAGCAGTAGGACCCAGGTGGTGATGAAAGATGAAATGGGGATGAGGCGAAGGGAGGGGGAGGAGAGGAAGGTACCGAAGAGGAAAATCAGACACCTCACTTGTTCAAGTGGAGAGTCCAAATGGGATCTGCAGAAAGGTACCCTTCCCATTCTACAGCCCAGCTCAGCAAGTCAGCCCTTCCCTCCTTCCACCCCAGCAAAAGTCGCACATACAGACCAGGCAAGGGGATTTGGCCATCTTCAGCAGGGAACTGGCTGGGGGCCAGGCAGGACTGCCAGCGCTTTCCATCCTTCTTCCTTGAGGTCTTGGCAATGGTGTGCTTCCTCCTTTGTGTCCTCATGCCACTCTCCGTCTGTTGCTCCACTCCCCATGCCTAAGAGGGAAGGGGAAGGAGGACCTGGCAGGAAAAAAGTCTGGTCTCCCAAACACCCCACCTCCCGAAATGTTTCACCTCCTTCCTTCTCACTCCTGGCACCATTGCCCTCTCAACCAGATTGGCAAGAGGCACTGTCGCCCTCCCCTGTTCCACACAATGCCAGAGCCTGTGCCAGGTGCCATGGGCAGTGCCAGTACCCACCCAGCTCACATCTGGTCCCCTTGCTGTCTCCTTCAATACTCTGACAAAGAGCCAGATTGCCAGCCCCAACAAGTTCTCCCTGGGTGCGGTGGCACACTCCCTCCTCCCTGGCTCGTAGACTGTTTCTTGGCACTTCCCTGGCTACTCTCTCCACCACTTTACTTTCTCAAGCTGGAAGAGCACTAATCACCTCATACTCCAACCATTTTTCAGAGCTGAGCTTCTAGAGGGACAGCAACGTCAGAAACACATTCCTGCCCCTTCTCCCTGCTTCCTGGATCCCCTAGTCTCCATTGCCCCAGTTCTGGGCACTGGCCTGACAGATGTGATGCCAACAGCTCCCATGTACAAAGCCTTCCTCCCAGAGCACAGGACTCCTGCTGCTGCGCCCTCCACTCGCCTCCTCCCATCTCCGTGGGCACAAGGGTGGCAGCTGCAATGCCAATGCCTGTAAGCAGGCAGCATGAAGCAACTCGTGCCCCCGCTTCTCCCCTCCCAGACCCCAAGCCTCTCCCCTCCTTCTTCCACTCCATCCCTCTGTCCTTCTGGTTGGACACTAGATTGGCAACCGCAATGCCAACCCCCACCCATGCCCAGGAGGCTCACATACAGCACACACTTATGCGTACACGTACAAGTGCGCACATACACATACACACACACACGGCCCCATGAGTGCCAGGCAGCGGTGGCAGACACACAGCAATGCACAGTGACTGGTACCCGAGGAGGCAGCCAGATTCAGCACCTGATCCAGCACCCATTTGGGATTGGGTGGGTAGGCGGGCGGGCGGAGGGGTGATGGAGGCAGACGATGGCCCTAGGTTGGCAGCCGATGGAGCTGGGAGAATGGAGGGAACAGATGCTCTTTGCCCAGCCTCCCTCCCTCTCTCTCCCCGAGATCAGTGCCAAGCTGGGGGGATGGGGAGAGGGGAGGATGGGGGAAGGGTGGCATTTGGAGAGCTGGCAGGCAGAGGGAGCTGGGTCCGCCCAGGCTGGGCAGTGCCGGCACTGGCTGCCGCCTCTCCACTCTGCCATCTGTCTCGCTTCTCTCCCCACCCACTTTCCCTCTTTCTCTCTCTCTCCTTCACCCACAGCAAAACGAAAAGAGGAAAACAGGGTCCTCATTCCGCCCACCCCCAACCTCTCCCAGACCCCCCTCTTTTCCTCCCCACAACTCACCACACCATACCACCACCAAGCCATCTGTGCTCTCCTCCTGGCTCAGTCACCTTCTTTCACTCGCCTTCGCCCTCACACCAGAACGGGTGCAATTAAAAAAATATATATATATATATTCATATATACATATATACATACATGCATATATGCATATACACACACACACACACACATATATATATTTTAGAGCAACTTAAAATAAAAACTCTTTTCTTTGGGAATGTCCTATCCTTCTGAGTCTGGGTCCTCGGTACCAATATTTATGGCAGGCAGAGGGAGGGGACCCCGTCCTCAGCTGGTGCCCATGAATCCCATGCCAGGGAGGAGGGGTGGCTGGGGTGGGGTGGGGGTGGGGTGAGGTGGGTATCGGGAGAGCTCTCTTCTCTCTGCGCCTGTGGTTGTTTCTTTTTTTTCTCTTCTTCTACTTCCGGAGCAGATTCAAATAGATCTAGAGCCTTCCCCACCCCCAGCCCCACAGCCCCAGTTCCCAGGGCCCCTGTGCCCTTCCCTGCTTGCTTTTGATTCCTCGATCACCCTTTCCTTTTTGTGTGTGTGTGTGTATACGTGTGCGTGCGCGCAAGTGTGTTTGCATCCATGGCGGTGGGCACTGTGCCAGCCACCGCACAGCCATCTGCGATGCCTTCTGCAGCCTCTGCCATTTCTCCCTGTCACCTCCAGCTCCCAACCCCCTGCACCCCAGCTCCCCAGCCCCCAGTCCCCAATCATTAATTAGCTACTGAATTAATTAAATCGTGGATGCTAATTAACATTCCTACAGGGCAGGCTGCCAGGCTGGGGGTGCAGAGGGGATGTGAAGAGAAGTAGAGATTGGGATGGGGGAGGAGGAAGGAGAGCCAGTCTTCTTAGAAGAACAGTGGAGAGGGAAAGAGAACCCAAAAGAAGGATGAAGGAGGAAGAGAGTTGAGTGGTGATGGACAGGTTGGGGCAGGGGGAGGAAGAGAATAAGCATGGAAAATAAGGTGTAAAACTGAGATCCAAGTGAGCACCACTGAACCTTCTTACCCAAATTAAGACTTAGCCAGTTCCTTGTCTTCAAGTTCATTTCCCCACCCCAGCCTAGAAGTATATTCCTCAGGCGGCTGACTCCAACAGTTGCTTCTCCTATAGAAAACCAACTCCAAACCAGGGAGTCAACAGCTACTATTTGTCAATCCAGCCACACTGACCCTCAGACCAGGTCACCAAGGGAACGTTCTGGGCTCAGAGGTGCCCCTGTTGACTTGCCCTTGTCTACCTCTCTGTCAAGGGGAAGGGGTATTCTAGGAACATCTGCTGCAGGGAGACATGGGAGATCAATATAGGGAAATGTGAGGGTATCAATTCAATGGGAATTATTAACAGCAGAGAATCGCTGGCACTGCCTGTAAGACTGCCTTAAGAAGACCACGACATAACACTGCCTGCCTTTGGAGTTCCAGAGTAGGAAAAGTGTGTAGTCTTACCCAACTCAAAAGTCAGGAATTTAGGAATAAGTGAGTAAGGGCTATCTAACTTTGAGTTGTTATTTTTTTAAAAAGAGACAGATGCCAGTATAGTGAAACTTCTTCCTGGGTGTGCTCTGTGCAACATTGATCTGATGGATCTGATGAAATGCTCCTCAAGAAAAAAACGACCCCCCAATCAAATTAGTTTGAGAAATACTGCATATTCCCTCTTTTAAGAGATTCACAATGTATGCTGGTATGTTAAAGGCTCTGAGGAGTTGGTTAAAAAACCCAAATGGTTGACCATATTTAATCCACTAATTCTCATTTAATCCACTAATTCTCTTACTTGGCCATAGAGACCTTAATATTTAAGTTTTATTTTTATTTATTTATTTATTTATTTATTTTGAGATAGGCTCTTGCTCTGTCACTCAGGCTGGAGTGCAGTGGCATGATCACAGCTCACTGCAGCCTCCAACTCTTGGGCTCAAGCAATCTGCCCACCTCAGCCCCCCAAGTAGCTGAGACTACAGTTATGTACCACCATGTCCAGCTAACTTTTAAATTTAAATTTTAAATTTTATTCCCACAGAAGCAGTGTTCTGCTCTGGGGAAAGCCCTATCAAGTAACTAGGGCTGGTTCTGACCTGGAAGCTGGCAGATGGATAAGCCAGCCCCACCCAGGTCAGCAAGATCCTAACAGTCCATGAACAAAGGGACAGCAGTGAGGCTGTCTTTCTAATGTAGGAGTAACACAGGAAAGTACCAAACCAGGTCATGGGGTGCGGAAATCATATCACAGACCTATACCCTTTGCCTTCACTCCATCTTTGGAACCCTGCAGCATCTACCTTCTCCTGGAAATTCTATTTTGTATCCCTGTAGGGGCACGGGGTGGGAGAAGGAGTTTGTGTTTTTCAAAATCTCCCCTAAGTGTTCCTGATATCTTGGATTCAGAACTTCAGTGCTAAGCCATCTCTGCTCTCTCTTCTAAAACATCCTTCATTATAGACCACTGGTATCAACCCAAAGCTTCTATTCCCATTACCTCCTCAATCCCATTCTGGTCCAGAAACTACAAATGTCTCCTGGGACATCTCCTGCTGCATCCCTAGCAACCTTTCCTTTTCCTGTCCTCACTTAGGCATCTGGAGTCCCTGAGGTCACTTAACCTCTCTATCAGAGTCCTCAAGAGAGGATAGGCTGTCTGAAACCTGCAGGGACACATGACTCACCTTAATTTTAAATTTTATTCCCACAGAAGCAGGTTCCACTTTGGGGAAAGCTTGTCAAGTGACCAGGGGTGGTTCTCTAGCTCCTTGAGCTTCAGAACATCTACCCTCATGATGACTGGCCTCCCCCTGCCATAATGAGCCCACCTTCCCTTGCATGGCCCTTTGTGGAGCTGAAGAACAATGGTAATATGTGGAGACCAACTCATTTTAATAAGAATATTATCTTTTTTTTTTCACTTTCTGGGTCCTATTGTTGGTCCCATCCTACTTCATACCCACGCTTCCAGTGTACAACCCCCCCAACAACTTAACATGAGTGATGACTCTTCACAAGAAAACTCACCATACCATTTCAAATACAGAACAGCTTTAAAATACAATTTTGATTTGCCAAAGAGATCTACATTCATATTTCTAGGTGAAAAGGTCCCTCCAAACTCTGAAAGTCTGTGAATGTGCCATCTGACCCCATCTCCTCCTTCCCTCTCTAAAGCCTCCTGTAGAAGTCCCAGGCTCCTGACAGCCCTATGGCACAGGGCTGACAGAGCCATTTTAGAGTGTGACTCACTGTCCCACCTGCTGACTACTCCTCTAGCTGAGGAACCATAGGATAAAGGGGGACAAAGTGAAGTCACTCACCTAACCAGAGTATAGAGGCAAAACCTCAATGTTCTCAGAGGACACATTTTTTTTAAAGAAAGCGTTTCAGGGCTGCTTTTATCATTGGGTGACATCTTTGCTAAATTATCCTCTCAGTGGTCAGTGAGAGAGGCCAATATTCAGTATGCCAGGGTTGTAGACCTTCCTGGTTCACTTTCCCTTCTAGAGCCTGTTTTATCTCTCCAACACCCAGATACTGAGCGGTTGTCAGTAGCACAGGCACTCCAGAGCTGCAATATAAATGATGATTATTATATTATCAAATAACATTGCCAAGCCTGGCTGGCTCCCTACAACAGTGGTGGTAGAGGTGAGCTACAAAATTCAGTATTGATAAACTGTATATTGTCTTCTGGAACCATCATTCTGCCTGAGAGCCACTCTCCAAGTCTCCTACCATTAGCAGCAAAGAAGCGGGAGAGACTACTTAGTGGTGGCCCTTGGGGGATGGGGAGGCTATGCAGGGGAGAAAAACAGAAGGCCAGGAAACCTTGAGGAAGATGAAAAGTCCTCAGCATCCACCACTTCCACATACCCCCTGCAACCCGAACCAGCTTACTCCAACCTTTCAACCTAGATATGCTCCGCACCTAGGGCCGCTGCACTAGCTGTCCTCTGTACCTGGTGTGCATGTCCGTGGATAACCGGGTGGCAAGCTCCCTGTCCTCCACCTGCTCTTTGCTCACTGAGGCCTAACCTGACAACTTTATTTATTTATTTATTTATTTTTTGAGACGGAGTTTCACTCTTATTGCCCAGGCTGGAGTGCAATGGCATGATCTCAGCTCACCATAACCTCCGCCTCCCTGGTTCAAGCAATTCTTCTGCCTCAGCGTCCCAAGCAGCTGGGATTACAGGCATGAGCCACCATGCCTGGCTAGTTTTGTATTTTTAGTAGAGACGGGGTTTCTCCATGTTGGTCAGGCTGGTCTCGAACTCCCGACCTCAGGTGATCCACCCGCCTTGGCCTCCCAAAGTGCTGGAATTACAGGCATGAGCCACCGCGCCCTGCCCTATTTAATACTGTAGCTTATCTCCAACCTAACCCCTTCACCCTCCTCTATGTTTCCTTTTTCCATTGCATTTATTACCTTTTAACACACTATATAATTTAGCTATTATGTTTATTGTTTATTTCTATTTCTCACCTCTGGCATGTAAGCTCCACAAGGGTAGGGATCTTTGCTTTATTCACTGATATATCCCAAGCACCAATAATAGTGTCTGATATAAAGGAGGTGCTCAATAAATATTTGCTGAATGAACAAAGCTAAGTATAGAATGGCATATGTTTTGGTCAGATCCATCTGATTAATTCCATCATCAAGGCTGAGCACAGGGAGAAATGGGTCATTTCAGTGTTCTCTAACTACTGGCAAGATGGCTGGTAAACACTCTACATCCTCCTCTGTCTCTATCACAGCCTCAAGAACATGCCAATCAGGAGAACCTGGATGTTTCAGTGGGATGTTTTCTGGAACTCCAAGCACCTTCCCAACTTGCACTCAATGGGGTTGCTTAGTCCTCCTCCAGAATTCAGTCCCCTATTCCAGGCTATCCCAAACTAAATACAAACTTCTAGAGCCATGGTCTCCAACTTGAGTAAGTATAAGAATAACTTGATAAGCTTGCTGACAATGCTTATTCCCAGACCACGTTTCAGACTCTGATTCACTAGGGCAGAGGAAGGACCCCGAAATATGCATTCTAATAACCCTCCCCACCCACAAGGCATTTGTAGTAACAAGTATTGTTTGGGAATAGGGAAGAGTGGGTCACTCAGATATAATATAGCTAGGTCAGATCCCAAGACTAGCGGTTGAAAAGGAGCCCTGGCTCCCCTCTGCCTCTACTAGGTTAAGGTCATGTCACCTGGAGATCTCCAAAGGCCAACTGTATTTCCTTCAACAATAATAATAACAATGTTTACTCAGTACTTCCCTTATATCGGATGCTATATTAACTCATCTAATACAGCTCTGTGAATAGGGTCTATTATTACACCTATTAACTGAGGCAAGGAGAGGTTAACTAGTGAGAGGAACAGCTGAGATTCTAACCAGGCAGACTGGGCTCCAGAGCCCACTCTTTAAAAAAAAAAAATTACTTATTTATTTAATTAACAAATAAAAATTGTATATATTTATTGTGTATAACATGATGTTTTAAAATATGTATACACTGTGGAATGGCTCAGTTGAGCTAATTAATATGTGCGTTACTTCACATACTTAACATTTTTTGTGGTGAGAACATTATACCTCTTTTTTGAGATGGAGTCTTGCTCTGTTGCCCAGGCTGGAGTGCAATGGCACCATCTCAGCTCACTGCAACCTCCGCCTCCCAGGTTCCAGCGATTCTCCTGCCTCAGCCTCCAAGTAGCTGGGATTACAGGTGCACACCACCACACTTGGCTAATTTTTTTGTATTTTTAGTAGAGACAGGGTTTCATCATGTTGGCCAGGCTGGTCTTGAACTCTTACATGAGGTAATCTACCTGCCTCAGCCTTCCAAAATGCTGGGATTACAGGTGTGAGCCACCGCACCCAGCCTTGATTTTCAATACAATACATTGTTATTAACTATAGTCATCATTTTGTACAACAGATCTCTTGAACTTATTCCAAAAACTAAATTATTGATTTTACCCCTAAACCTACTCCCTTCACAGTCTTTCTTAAGTAAATGCAGAGCCCACTCTTTTAACTACATTGCAAACTCACTGATTCTGGGCCTATAGATAGCCAGTTAGTTGCTCCAAGTGACAGATCCAATACTAGGTCTAAGTCTCCTAAATTCCAGGACAGTGCTGGGACGTCAGTCTCCCACCATAGAATTAACAGCAGAAATGAATTTTATAAAGTCAGTGGCATCTACATATCCTCTCAGGGAAATTTTAAGCTCTCTAGATAAGCTGGTTCCCTAGTATCCTATTCTAGAAGCTCTGAACCTAGAATACTTCTAGTCCATGCGATCTCACATTTATATATTTCACTATCATTCAACATAAAACTAATGAGTACCTACTTAATGCCAGGAACTGTGCTAGGCCCACAAAAGAGTAATGGTGAGCACAAGAAACTACAAGTAGATTACTGCTGTACAGCAAAAAGTATAAGGCAAAGGGCCAGACAGTGTGGCTCATGCCTATTAATCTCAGCACTTTAGGAGACCAAGGTGGGAGGACTGCTTGAGGCCATGAGTTTAAGACCAGCCTGCACAACATAGTAAGACCCTGTCTTTACAAAATAAAAAATAAGCCAGGTGTGGTGACATACACCTGTAGTCCTGGCTACTTAGGAGCCTGAGGCAGGATTGCTTGGGCCCAGGATTTCTGAGGCCGCAGTGAGCTATGATTGCACTACTGCACTCCTGCCTGAGGAACAGAGTGAGATAATGTCTCTTAAAAAAAAAAAGTACAAGGCAAAGATGTGCAGAAGACAGGTCAGAAAGGGTTTTCTGTGTATGCTACATTTAGAAATTTAAATGTTATTCTGAAGGCTATTAAGAGCAATTGAAGGATTTTAAGCAGGGGAGTAATGGTAAGATTTTTTTTTTTTTTTTTTTTTTTGAGACGGAGTCTTGCTCTGTCACCCCAGGCTGGAGTGCAGTGGTGCAATCTCAGCTCACTGCAACTTCTGCCTCCCAGGTTCAAGCAATTCTCCTGCCTCAGCCTCTCGAGTAGCTGGGACTACAGGTGCACACCATCATGCCGAGCTAATTTTTGTATTTTTTAGTAGAGACAGGGTTTCACCATATTGGTCAGGCTGGTCTTGAACTCCTGACCTTAAGTGATCCACCCGCCTCAGCCTCCCAAAGTGCTGGGATTACAGTAATGGTAAGGTTTATTCTTCAGATAGATTACTTTGGTGGCTAATTGAAGAACAGATTTGAATAGGAATAATACCAGAGGCAGGGGTAAGAGGAGGTTGTCGCTGGTTCAGGTTAGATGTAATTAGAAACTAAACAAAAACATGGGTAATAGGTAATAGAAAGTAATATTAGCTTTCCTTAACTGATGGTATATAGGGACAAGTGGAGGAAAAAATCCAGAGTGATGCTCAGACTATGTTCTTAGGTGATCAGGAAGATACTGGAACCACCAACTGGAAAGTGACTAAAAGAAGTAGATGCTGGGAGCTAAGCTATGATGACACAAAGGCATAACAATGATACAACAGACTTTGGGGACATGGGGGAAAGGGTGGGAGGGGTGTGAGGGATAAAAGATTACACACACAATGGGTACAGTCTACACTGCTCAGGGGATGGGTGCACCAAAATCTCAGAAATCACCACTAAAGAACTTATTCATGTAACCAAATACCTGTTCCCCAAAAACCTATTGAAATTAAAAAACTATATTTTTTAATCAAAAATTTCTGCTCTGCCAAAAAAAAAAAGTGTGTGTGTTTGTGTACACATACAAACACACGTATATATATCAAGAGAATGAGAACACAAGGAACAGACTGGGAGAGAATATTTGCAAACGACACATCTAATAAGTATTTTCCAAAACATACAAAGAACACATAAAACTCAATGATAAGAAAACAAACAACCCAATTTAAAAATAGGCCAAAGATATGAACAGATATCTTACCAAATAAGATACACAGATGGCAGGCTGGGCACGGTGGCTCATGTCTGTAATCCCAGCACTTTGGGAGGCCGAGTGGGTCACCTGAGGTCAAGAGTTCAAGACCAATGTGGTGAAACCCTGTCTCTATTAAAAATACAAAAAATTAGCCAGGCGCGGTAGCAGGCACCTGTAATCCCAGCTACTCAGAAGGCCACGGCAGAAGAATCGCTTGAACCTGGGAGGCGGAGGTTGCAGTGAGCCGAGATTGTGCCATTGCACTCCAGCCCAGGCAACAAGAGCGAAACTCCATCTAAAAAAAAAAAAAAAAAAAAAGATACACAGATGGCAAGTAAGTATATAAAAAAAATGTTCAACATATATGTCATTAGAGAATTGGAAATAAAAATAACAATGAGATACTAGTAGATATCCTTAGAATGGCTAAGAACAAAATACAGTATCAACTGCTGTTGAGTATGCAGAGTAACAGGAACACTCATTCAATGCTGATGGGAATGAAAAGTGATACACCCACTTTGGAAGACAGTTCAGCGGTTTCTTAAAAAAATGAACACACCTTTTTTTTTTTTTTTTTTTTTTTGACATGGAATCTTGCTCTGGTGCCCAGGCTGGAGTGCAGTGGTGCCATCTTGGCTCACTGCAACCTGTCTCCCGGGTTCAAGCAATTCTTCTGCCTCAGCCTCCCGAGTAGCTGGGAACTCGGGACTACAGGCACCTGCCACCACGCCAAGCCAATTTTTTGTATTTTTCATAGAGACAGGGTTTCACTGTGTTAGCCAGGATGGTTTCGAACTCCTTAACTCGTGATCCGCCCATCTTGGTTTCCCAAAGTGCTGGGATTACAGGCGTGAGCCACCATGCCTGACCGAACATACTTTTACCATACAATTCAGCAACTGTGCTCCTTGATATTTACCCAAAAAAGTTAAAAACTTATAAGCACACAAAAAACTGAAAATGGATATTTATAGATTTATTCACAATTGCCAAAACTTGGAAGCAACCAAGATACACTTCAGTAAGTGACTAAACAAACTCTGGTACATGGAATAGTATTTAGTGCTAAAAATAAATGAGGTATCAAGCCATGAAAAGACATGGAGACAACTTAAATGCATATCATTAAGTGAAAAATGTCATTCTGAAAAGGCTACACATACGGTATGATTCCAACCAAATGACATTCTGGAAAAGGCAGAATTATGGAGATAGTAAAAGATCAGTGGTTGCTAGGGGTCAGTGGGATGGGAGGGATGAAGAGACAGAGTACAGAGGACTTTTAGGTCAGTGAAACTATTCTGTATGATACTATAATGGTGAATACATGTCAGTATACATTTGACAAAATTCATAGACTGTACAACACAAAGAGCAAATCCTACTGTAAACTACGGACTTAAGGTGATGATGGGTTAATATAGGTTTGTCAGTTGTAACAAATGTACCACTGTGAGACTGGGCATGGTGGCTCACACCTGTAATCCCAGCACTTTAGGAGGCTAAGATGGGAGGATTTTTTAAGCTCAGGAGTTCAAGACCAGCCTGGGCAATCTAGTGAGACCCCCATCTCTAAAAAAATAAAAAACAAAAAACAAAACAAAACAAACCCAAAAAACAACAACAACAAAACTCCCAAATGTACCACTGAGGTGGGGGGATGTTGATAATGGGGGAGGTTGTACATGTGTGGACACGGGTTACAAGGGACATGGGAACTCTGTAATTTTCAGTCAACTTTTCTGTGAACCAAAAATTTCTCTAAAAAAATAAAGTTTATTTAAGAAAAAAAAAAGAAGTAAACGTGGTGGAGAAATGATGTAGTGGCTTTAGAAATGTTAAGCTAAGGTCGGGCACGATGGCTCACACCTGTAATCCCAACACTTTGGGAGGCCAAGGTTAGAGGATTGCTTGAGGCCAGGAGTTCGAGGCTAGAGAGGGCAACACAGTGAGACGCTGTCTCTACAAAAAATTTAAAAAGAAAGAAAGAAAAAGAGCCCGAGCAATCAGACAGGAGAAAGGAATAAAGGGCATCGAAATCAGTAAAGAGGAAGTCAAACTGTCACTGTTCACTGATGATATGATTGTATACCTAGAAAACCCTAAAGACTCATCCAAAAAGCTCCTAGATCTGATAAATGAATTCAGTAAAGTTTCAGGATACAAAATCAATGTACACAAATTAGTAGTACTGCTATACACCAAGAGCAACCAAGCTAAGAATCAAATCAAGAACTCAGCCCCTTTTACAATAGCTGCAAAAAATAAAATACTTAGGAATATACCTAATCAAAGAGGTGAAAGACCTCTCCAAGGAAAACTACAAAATGCTGCTAAAAGAAATCATAGGTGACACAAACAAGTGGAAACACATCCCATGCTCATGGATGAGTAGAATCAATATTGCGAAAATGACCGTACTGCCAAAAGCAATCTAAAAATTCAATGCAATTCCCATCAAAATACCATCATCAGCCAGGCACAGTGGCTCACACCTGTAATCCCAGCACTTCAGGAGGCCAAGGTGGACGGATCACCTAATGCAAGGAGCTCCAGGTCAGCCTGGCCAATATGGTGAAACCCAATCTCTACTAAAAAGAAAATACAAAAATTAGCCGGGTATGGTGGCACATGCCTGTAATCCCAGCTACTGGAGAGGCTGAGGCATGAGAATTGCTTGAGCCTGGGAGGCAGAGGCTGCAGTGAGCTAAGATCAAGCTATTGCACTCTAGCCTGGGCCACAGAGTGAAACTCTGTCTCAAAAAGAAAAAAAAAAAAAAAAAAAGGCCGAGCACAGTGTCTCACGCCTGTAATCCCAACACTTCGGGAGGCCAAGGCAGGCAAATCACCTGAGGTCAGGAGTTCAAGACCAGCCTGACCAACATGGTGAAACCCTGTCTCTACTAAAAATACAAAATTAGCCAGGCATGGTGGCGGGCGCCTGTAGTCCCAGCTACTCAGGAGGCTCAGGCAGGAGAATTACTTGAACCCAGGAAGTGGAGGTTGCAGTGAGCTGAGATTGCGCCACTGCACTCCAGCCTGGGTGACAGAGCAAGACTCAGTCTCAAAAAAAAGAAAAGAAAGAAAGAAAAACAAAAAAACAAAATACCATAATCATTCTTCATAAAACTAGAAAAGACAATCCTAAAACTCATATGGAACCAAAAAAAAAGCCTCTATAGCCAAAGCAAGACTAAGCAAAAAGAACAAATCTGGAGGCATCACATTCCCGACTTCAAACTGTACAAGGCTATAGTAACCAAAACAACATGGTACTGGTACAAAAGTAGGCACATAGCCCAATGGAACATAATAGAGAACCCAGAAATAAAGTCAAATACTTACAGCCAACTGATCTTCCACAAAGCAAACAAAAACATAAAGTGGGGAAAAGACACCCTTTTCAACAAATGGTGCAGGGATACTTGGCAAGGTACATGTAGAAGAATGAAACCGGATCCTCACCTTTCACCTTTACAAAATTCAACTCAAGATGGATCAAAGACCTAAATCTAAGCCCTAAAACCATACAAATGTTAGAAGATAACATCAGAAACACTTCCAGACATTGGCTTAGGCAAAGAGTTCATGATCAAGAACCCAAAAGCAAATGCAACAAAAAAAAGATAAATAGATGGGACTTAATTAAAAAGGTTCTGCACAGCAAAAGAAATAATCAGCAGAGTAAACAGACAACCCACAGAGTGGGAGAAAATTTTTGCAAACTATGCATCGACAAAGAACTAATATCCAGAATCTACAAGGAACTCAAACAAATCAACAAGAAAAAAACAAATAATCCCACTAAAAAGTGGGCTAAGGACATGAATAGATAATTCCCAAAAGAAAATATACAAATCACCAAACATATGAAAAAATGCTCAACATCACTAATTATCAGGGAAATGCAAATCAAAACCACAATGCAATACCACCTTATTCCTGCAACAATGGCCATAATTTAAAAAATCAAAATATAATAGATGTTGGCGTGGATGCAGTAAAAAGGAAACACTTTTACACTGCTGATGGGAATGTGAACTAGTACAACCACTATGGGAAACAGTGTGGAGATTCCTTAAAGAATTAAAAGTAGATCTACCATTTGATCCAGCAATCCCACTATTGGGTATCTACCCAAAGGAAAATAAGTAATTATATGAAAAAGACACTTGCACATGCGTGTTTATAGCAGCACAATTTGCAATTGCAAAAATACAGAACCAGCCCAAATGCCCATCAATCAATCAATGAGTGGACAAAGAAAATGTGGTGTATATATACCATGGAATACTACTCAGCCATAAAAAGGAACCAAATAATGGCATTTGCAGCAACCTGGATGGAGTTGGAGACCATTATTCTAAGTGAAGTAACTCAGGAATGGAAAACTAAACATCGTATATTCTCACTTGTAAGTGGGAGCTAAACTATAAGGAATCAAAGATATAAGAATGATACAACGGCCCTTGGGGACTTGAGGGGAAGGGTTGCGGGGTGTGAGTGATAAAAGACTACACACTGGTTGCAGTGTACACTGCTCGGTGATGGGTGCACCAAAATCATAGAAATCACCACTAAAGAACTTAATCATGTAACCAAATACCACCTATTCCCCAAAAACTATGGAAATACAAAAAAAAATTATTAAACTAAAGTTTGTTTAGATCATCCAGGTGAAAGTACCCATCAAATAATGAATACAGGAGTTAAAAGCTGAAGATAGAGACTTAGGAATTACCAGGAAATTGATGTAGTTGAAACTACGGGAGTGAATGGCATGACTCAGTGAGAAAATGCTGTGTGAGGAGCAGAGAGGAGGACAGACTCTTAAGATGTCTAAGGGGTGAGAGAAGGCTCTGAAGCCAAAGAGACCAAGAAGGAAAAGGGAGATACAAAGACCAATGGGAGTGTATATCACAGAAACAAAGGCAGAAGAGTTTCAAGAAGAAAAGTTCAACAGGTCAAATGGTGAGGTCCACCGGGTTTGGGCAAAGCCAAAGATCTTGTGGCCATGCTAATCTGTCCCATTCAGGCTACTGCCATGGGACACTGCTTAGGACTGTTTTGTTTAATTATTCCCATTTTAATGCCACTGAATAAGAAAAACTATTTATTTATTTATTTATTTAATTTTTTTGAGACGGAGTCTTGCTCTGTCGCGCAGGCTGGGGTGTAGTGGCAGGATCTCCACTCACTGCAAGCTCCGCCTCCCGGGTTCATGCCATTCTCCTGCCTCAGCCTTCCGAGTAGCTGGGACTACAGGCACCCACCACCATGCCCAGCTAATTTTTTGTATTTTTAGTAGAAATGGGGTTTCACCATGTTAGCCAGGATGGTCTTGATCTCCTGACCTTGTGATCCACCCGCCTCGGCCTCCCAGAGTGCTGGAATTGCAGGCGTGAGCCACGGCGCCCGGCCAAGAAAAACTATTTATATTCTCATGCTGAAGCTTAGCAAAGAAGCATGCCAGGACAGCAACAGCAGTACTCCAAGGGGGCAGCTAGGCAGCATCCTGAGGACCAAGATCCACATCTGAGAAAGGAGCTCATATAATAAATCTGGAACCCTGGAAAATTTTTTCACTATCTGAGGAAAAATCCCCAAAGCCTCAGTTTCCTCATCTGTAAGATGGTTGTAAAATGCCCCAGTGATTGTAAAGATTAAATAAGCTCGTTTTCCTAAGGAAAACCCCTTATCCTGTGGTTGGCATTTAGGAGTCACCCAATAAATGCTAACACATATTCATTTCCTTCTTTCCTTTATAAGTCTTAAAAACTTTTACTTATTTTCATTTTTGTTTTTGTTTTTTTTGAGACAGAGTCTTGCTCTGTCGCCCAGGCTGGAGTGCAGTGATGCAATCTCAGCTCACTGCAACCTCCGCCTCCCAGGTTCACGCCATTCTCTCCTGCCTCAGCCTCCCGAGTAGCTGGGACTACAGGCACGCACCACCATGCCTGGCTAATTTTTGTATTTTTAGTAGAGAAAGGGTTTCACTATGTTGGCCAGGCTGGTCTTGAACTCCTATCCTCAGGAGATCCACCCACCTAGGTTTCCCAAACTGTTGGAGATTACAGGCGTGAGCCACCGCACCTGGCCTAGTGTTAAAAACTTTAAACCTGGCTGGGCATGGTGGCTCACGCCTGTAATCCCAGCACTTTGGGAGGCCGAGGCAGGTGGATCACCTGAGGTCGGGAGTTCGAGACCAACTTGACCAACATGGAGAAGCCCCATCTCTACTAAAAATACAAAATTAGCCAGGCGTGGTGGCACATGCCTGTAATCCCAGCTACTAGGGAGGGTGAGGCAGGAAAATCGCTTGAACCTGGTTGGGGTGAGCCGAGATCACGCCATTGCACTCCAGCCTGGGTAACAAGAGCGAAACTCTGCTTCAACAAAAAAAAAAGAAAAAAATTTGAAACCTAAGATCTCATGTGATCAAACTAGAGAGATCGCAACTGAGGAAGAAACAGTGAAACCCAACTTCAGAGAAGTTAAGTGCCTTACCAAAGGCCACACAGAAAATTAGCTGCAGAGCCAAGATTAGAATGCAGAGCTAAGTCTTTTGTTTGTTTGTGTTTGTTTTGAGACAGGGTCTCACTCTGTCACCCAGGCTGGTGTGCAGTGGCACAGTCATGGCTTACTGTAGCCTCGACCTCCCAGGCTCCGGGGATCCTCCCACCTCAGCTTCCTGAGTAGCTAGGACTATAGGCATACGCTACCACACCCAGCTAATTTTTGTATTTTTTTTAGAGACAGGGTTTTGCTATGTTGCCAGGCTGGTCTCAAACTCCTCTGCTCAGGCAATCCACCCACCTCAGCCTCCCAAAGTGCTGGGATTACAGGTTTGAGTTACTGCACCCAGGCCGGAGCTGCTAAGTCTTAGTCCAGGGTTTTGTCATCTATAACACATAAATGTCCCAAATCTTTTTGTAAGTAAAGCCTTTTTCGCTAATCATTAAATTTTGCATAAATCTGAGGGGTTTTTTTTGGTTTTTTTTGTTTTTTTTTTTGAGACAGAGTCCGCTCTGTCGCCCAGGCTGGAGTGCAGTGGCCGGATCTCAGCTCACTGCAAGCTCCGCCTCCCGGGTTCACGCCATTCTCCTGCCTCAGCCTCCCGAGTAGCTGGGACTACAGGCGCCCGCCACCTCGCCCGGCTACTTTTTTTTGTATTTTTTTAGTAGAGACGGGGTTTCACCGTGTTAGGCAGGATGGTCTCGATCTCCTGACCTCGTGATCCACCCGTCTCAGCCTCCCAAAGTGCTGGGATTATAGGCTTGAGCCACCGTGCCCGACCTTGTTTTTTTTTTTTTTTGAGATGGAGTCTCACTCTGTTGCCCAGGCTGGAGTGCAGTGGTACAATCTGAGCTCACCGCAACCTCCATCTCCTGGGTTCAAGCCATTCTCCTGCCTCAGCCTCCTCAGTAGCTGGGACTACAGGTGTGCGCCACAATGCCTGGCTAATTTTTTGTATTTTTAGTAGAGACAGGGTTTCACTATGTTGGCTAGACTGATCTCGAACTCCTGACCTCAAGTGATCTGCCTGCCTTGGCCTCCCAAAGTGCTGGGATTACAGGCGTGAGTCACCATAAATCTGAATCTTTAATATAGTAACCTCATTAGTAACTGGACCAATCTACAGGGAATTCACTCTAGGGAACCTGAGCCCTCTGAACCCTCTTGGCCTTCCCCAACAGAACAGTGCCTATGATCAAGCTCAGGAACAAAGGAACACAAGAGTCCTATTTCCCAGATTTCTTCTTCCGAATATTATTTACTACCAGTTTTATCCTTGACCTAGAAGCTGAACCCAGCTAAACAGACTACCAAGATCCTTCCACGTGGCAGGATCCCTTTTTAGCCAGAAGGCAAGACCCGAGATGTATAATGTCCAAGGCTCACTCCAGCCATGGCATTCCTCTGCTCTTGAAATGCCAGCAGAAACTGTACCATAAGGCAATGTTCAGTAGATAAGCCACCTCTAAGTATATGTAGTATGTTAGATGGTGAAAATGCCACAAAGAAAAATCAAGCAGGGAAGGGGGCCAGGGGTTTGTATAGAGGGAGAGATAGGGCTATTGTAAATAGAGTGGTCATAGAGAAGGGGACATTTGAGTAAAGATCATTCTCTGAAACAAAGACAAGATCAGCTCAAAACATAACCTTTGTAAGTCTCAGTTACTTCATCTGTAAGGCAGGGATACTTCAGGACCTACCTGAACACAGGAGACTTAATGCCTCCGAGGAAGGTGTTTTTGTGGGTAAGAGCACATTCTACTTTAAGCTTTGCTTTGGAAATTTCCTGTTCTATGTATCAACACAGAGTGGATATTACTGTCCCTTTAAAGATGAGGCAACTGAAAGGCTGACTCCCTCAAACTTACCCTGTTGTTACGTAGCAGAGGTGAGAGTAGAACCCAGGTCTTCTGACTCATAATCCAGGGCACTTTTCTCTATAACACATGGCCTGGACTGAAGCTACAGGCAGCTCACATCTCATAAGGTGACAAGGGTTTCCCAATGACATGTATCAGACTAATGATAGCATTCTGCATTTACTTCAATATCTCCCTCCAAGGATCTTAAAGCACTTTATATAAAGAGCTAAGGGAGTTTTATTTTGTCAAGTGATGCAACACTATTTTACCAAGGTCCTCAGAAATGGCTAACTTTTCATTGTCAAATCTTAGTCAATCAACTAGTATTTATCAAGGGCTTTGCTAAGTATCTAGCTTCAAGTAAGGAGCTGTAGAGTACCTACTTTTTAAGAAAAGAGAGAGATGTAATTATGAGTATCCCAATTCCTGCCATTAAGTTGTTTTAATAGTTACTGAATCACTTAATTCTTCCTCCTTTTAAATCCCTTTAAGCTTTGCCTTGAAACTTCATCATGGGCTCTTGGGATCAGGAAGGAAGTTTTATGTGTCCAATTTTTATACCCTCTTTGCACATGGGAGGTACTCAATTAACTTACAGATTATGATCCAGCTCTAGGTAAGAGAACTGGGACTTGAACCTAGGTCTTATTATTCCCAGTTAGGGTTCTTGCCACTTTACCACACCAGACTGCATGTGAAGAGTATCCCTAAACCCAGGTGTGACCCATGATGCTATCAAGGTTTCTGCTCCAATAAACTCTCCTCAAAAGAGGGGAATGCCTCTACCATCATACCAGGTTTGCATACGACCCTGAGTCTGCAGACAGCTAAAGTACAGCCTCAGCCCCAACACCACAGTCCTGGACCAAGGCTCTCAAATCTCTCTGCCATGTCTTATGGACCCACTCCATTGATCTTACATAGTACTTTGACAGTCCACTCCAGAGCATACCCTATATTGTAATGACCATTCAAACATGCCCAACTCTCTTCCAAATTATGAATCCCTCTGTGAGAGGGCTCTTGTCTTAGCCTGGCACCTAGCACAGTGCCTAATACAAAAAGCAGCACTCAGAAAGAGTTATGGTGTGCCTAGCAAATGCTGCCTGTTGCAGATATCAGACTGCCCAAATTACCTATGCCTAGAGTCATTTCCTTAGAATCCTCTGTAGACATGTGCTACCCTTACCTAAGTTAAGGAATGACGTCACCTGGGAAGGATACCATGAGCAATCAAACTCATTAGCAGCACTTAGCTAACATCACTATTCAGTGTCTCCCAACAGAAAATAAGGCCCTTTGGGAATGGACGTAGGAAAAGATAATATAGGGCAAGAAAAGCAGGTAATGGTCCAGAGCTCGAGGTACCACAGTGAAGACAGCAGCCATGGTCGTTAGCATAGGACACAACAGTCCCCTGAAGTTAGCTCTAAAAGGAGAGTGGGTAAGTGTTGCCAACTTAATCCATCCAGGACAATCTCTGTACAGAATTTAGCAATATGGGAGCCAATGATTCCCAAAGACACTTGCATACTTTTGCTGAGGCAAGATTCTCAGTCTTGGACCTTCCAGTTTCACATCCTCCTCCCTTCTTCTCTCTGCAGAATGCAGAAAAAAATATCCCAAAGGCCAACCAGCTATTTTCCTCTCTCAGCAGCTCCTGGTTAGGAGGAAACAAGAGTTGACCAATAAGATACCAGTGCAAATCGGCCTTATCCATTTGGAAGTCCCAGCCAACCAGAGCCTGTGAGCACAGTAGGAAAAAAGGGGGAGGGGAGTGGAGGAGCTCAAAGTACATTCCTCACTGCTTAATGCCAGAGATGGATCCAAGATGACTAGTTTACTGCCAGCAAGGCCTTCTGATAAGCCAGTCAATTAAATCTCCCCAACTGAGCATTTCTTCCTATCTTGTACCTCTGTGGGGTTCCCATCCCAATTATCTCCCTATACACAAAGAAAGACAAAGAAGGAAGAGGGTGCGCACAAGTTGTGGGGTGAGGGCGGTGGCAGCAGCATGTTTTTGCTTTTTTTCTTTTTAAACTAAAGAATAAATGAAAGAAGCCTGTATTGTAGCATGGTAGAAAGGAAACTGGACGAAAAGTCAAGATATCTAGATTCTGGGCCTGCCTCTGCTACTTACAAGGTCTGTGACCTCAAGCTGGCTACTTCACTTCTCTAAACCAGTTTCCTCATCCAAATGAAGGTGCTGGCCTATATGATAACCACATGAGTACCTTCTACATACTACGCACTTTGGGAAATGCTTTATACTTATTTCTATTTCTCATAAAAATCCTATGAAGTGGTCAGGCGCAGTACCTCACACCTGTAATCCCAGCACTTTGGGAGGCCAAGGCAGGCAGATCACCTGAGGTCAGGTGTTCAAGACCAGTCTGGCCACCACAGTGAAACCCTGTCTTGACTAAAAGTACGAAAATTAGCTGGGCATGGTGTACCTGTAATCCCAGCTACTCGGGGGACTAAGACAGGAGAATCGCTTGAACCAGGGAGGCAGAGGTTGCAGTGAGCCAAGATTGTGCCGTTGCACTCCAGCCTTGGTGACAGAGTGAGACTCCATCTTAAAAAAACAAACAAAACAATCCTATGAAGTAGTTATTATCTTTATTTTGCAAATGAAGAAACTGCAGCTCAGAGAGGGGAGGCGACTTGCCAAAAGCTATGCAGCTAGGATGTGGTTGAGTTTCAAGGTCAGTTTTTTCCGATTCCAAACCCCATTAAGCCATATGCCACTGTAAATGACCTCCAAATTCCCTCTCAGCTCTAATGCTCTGGAGTTTCTTAAATGATCTCTCAATGTCAGTTTTTCTTCATTGATCTGTTCATAGCATCAAGATCTAGAAGCTAAATAGCCCAACTTGAATTTTTTATGGCCACAGTGGCAAACATTCCCAATTATTCAAGGATCCTAGATCCCTGGGGCTGGAAGAGGCCTTTTACTCCCTCCCTCCACACATTTACTCCTCCATTACTCACACAGGAGGAAAATCAAAAAAGGACTTCAAGAATAGAAGCCTTCCTGAATGCATCTATCCCTTTTATTTTTTCTGTAATAACTACTAAGGCAACTGAAGTTATTAAAGTAGCAAACAATATTCATTACTTCTTATTTATTTTTAGTTTATTGTTTATTTGTTCCTGTGTGTAATTCAAAAGTCAGTAGGGCTTGAAGGTGACTGTACCCCTTTTCATTAGGGCAGGCCCATTTTCACTGTGCACGAGCCAATGCTGCTCTATAATCAAGAGGCCTCCTGCTGAACTGATGAGCACACACAAGCACTCTGATCCCACCCTTTAGTGGCTTCTGTTCAAAGGCAGCCTGATGCACACATTCTAAACAGATCACAAATGGGGCAAAACAATATTTAGCAAACAAATAAAGTGTTAAAACAGAAAATAAGCAATGTGTTAAAGTGTGATATAATTCCTCACCCCCACCCCCACCGGGGCTGACAGGTAGTTAAGAGAAATCATTCTGACTCTAAGCAGAGTTATACCTAAACCACAGGCATAATAGTGACTAAAAAAAAGGAAATGCAGACAGGCACAAGGATGTTCAAAAAAGACATAAAATGTAGACACTTGACTCAAAAAGAAAAAAAAAGACTATGTATCTCCGAGAACAGGTGCAGACAGAGGTCAGAAATAATAGGGGGAAAGTTACCCTAGAGTTTAATCAAAAGAGATCTGTCAATATTTGGCTTTTTCTGCAAGAGACCATCCAGTAGAAGCAATTAACATAAAGCAAATTCAGGTGAGGAGCTACCGTGTGTCCCATGCTAGCAAGGGAAATGGTACTCTCATAGACTTGCACTAGCAGTGTATGAGAGTACCATTTCCCTTGCTAGCATGGTTTAGCATTTTTGGAGGGCAACTTCCATCTCCATTAACATTTAAAACTTCTCTCCAGCAATTCTAATTCTATGAATTTATGACAAAATAATTCAACATTCTTTCTAATAGTACTGCTTATAATAATTCCCACCATTAGGGAAACAGTTACATGAACTAGAGACATTCGTTCCCTAGAATAACATTACTTTTTTTTTTTTTTGAGACAGAATTTCGTTCTTGTTGCCCAGGCTGGAGTGCAATGGTGAAATCTCGGCTCACCACAACCTCCGCCTCCTAGGTTCAAGCAATTCTCCTGCCTCAGCCTCCCGAGTAGCTAGGATTACAGGCATACGCCACCATGCCCGACTAATTTTGTATTTTTAGTAGAGACAGGGTTTCTCCATGTTGGTCAAGCTGGTCTCGAACTTCTGACCTCAGGTGATCTGTCCGCCTCAGCCTCCCAAAGTGCTGGAATTACAGGTGTGAGCCACCTCACCCAGCCAACATTGTATCTTCAGGCAGAAATATTTTCAAGGTGTATTATTAAGAGTAAAAAAGCAAGTATGGTATAACCCTCTATACAGTGTGCTCCTAGTTATCTAAAAATAAAATAACAACTTCAAAACACTCACAAAACCATGTAATACTCTTCTACATAAATAAACGCACAGAAGGGAATCCAGAAAGATACACATTAATTTGATAACAGTGGTTACAAGAATTTGGGGGTAAAGATGAAAGGGGTATTCTCTTATCTATATTATTAATCTCACGGTTGGCGGCAGGGAATGAGGGAGGATGAACATTAGCCTACAGTAAGAGGCATGAGTTCAGATCTTCACTCTGCCACTTACTAGTCCCACAATTACTGGCAAGCTGCTTAATCTCCCCAAAGCCTTTAGAATTACCTAGCTGGCTCATGGGGTGCTATGAGGTTTAAGTGAGAATGTATACAGCACTTTCCACAGAGATCACCACAAATAAGCACTCAACAGATGGTAGCCATTATTTGTATTATTATTAATAATAAATTCAGTGTAAAAAACTGGATCCCTGAGATCATTTCAAAGAGAATCTTTATGACACTTGATTATGACTTATTTATAATAATCATCACTCTTTTTAAAATTATGAACTCTATGAGTTTCAGTCATTAAATTTTAGAGCTGGAAAGGATCCTATAAGTTCATCTAACCTAGTGGTTCCCAAATTTGGCTACACAGTAGAATTAGCTAGAAAGCTTTGGGAGTGGGGGGATATTCCAATGCTTCATTTCAGACTGAATTAGAACTTCTGGGAGGTAGAATCAAAATAATCTCTATTTTTTTTTGTACAGATATTCAATATCTTCACATGTACTCATACATGCATAGAACACCTTTATGGAAGGGAAACAAGGGGCAAAAGTGGAAAATTTCATTGCATTCCCTTTCATAGTGTTTAAATTTTTTACCTATTCAAAAAATAAGTCCTTAAAAATTTTAAATAATAATAAGCTTTCCCAGGTGAATCTAACACAATCTATAAACTAAAATGAGGGTCTTCATGCTTTGTGCCAGAAATTCCTCTTCAGAAAACTACAGAGACTTATGTATAAAGATGTCAATGTCATCATAAAAGGAAGAAAACCTAACTAAACAACAAAAACCTGGAAACATTCTAAATGTCTAACAAATAAGAAATGGTTTTACAAATTTTGGTATATCAACGATAGACTATTACATGTTCATTAAGCATGTTTTTGTTTTTGTTTTTGTTTTGAGACAGGATCTTGCTCTATAGCCCAGGCTGGAGTGCAGTGGTGCAATCACGGCTCACTGCAGCCTTGACCTCCTGGGCTTAAGCAATCCTCCCACCTCAGCCTCCCAAGTACCTGGGACTAGAGGCACAAGCCACCATGCCTGACTAATTTTTCTTTTCTTTTTTTTTTTTATAGAAATGGGGTCTCCTTATGTTGCTAGGCTGGTATTGAACTCCTGGGCTCAAGCAATCCTCCTGCCTCAGCCTCCCAAAGTGCTGGGATTACAGGCGTGAGCCACCGTGCTAACCTAAGTATGTTTTTAATATGATTTTAAAATAGTATAGGAAAAGATGACACAATGTTAAGGGAACAAAACAATATAAATGTAAACAATATAAATGTATATAAATTGCCTAATCATAATTTTGGAGTAGGAAGATGGGGGGAAATGTCTACAAAAAAGTGAAAGGAAATATAGTACATACAAACACAGGCCTGTGCCCTTTTCTCTTCACTCCCCACTGCCTCTCTTCAGGCCTGTACCTATTTAGGAACTGCCCCTATGCCCTAGGCAGTTCCTAAATTAGCCACCCAGGCTGGCTTCAACTCCCATTTAGGAACCTAAGCAATTGATCCTATTCAGTTACCTATCAGGTTCATCACATAATTGTATCTTACTCACCCTCATACTTTTTGCAACTTTTAAAAAATAAGAGCTCCCTTCAGAGGACAAATACTTGCCACAACTAGGAATGTCACAGACTCTAAAGCAATGATTCCACCCTAATAAATGGTGATATATTAATCAACAAATTTACTGAACAGCGGCTAACATGTAAGACTTTAGGCTAGTGCTATTTGGACCTCACTCTGAGGCCCCCATCTCTGGGGACAGATAAAACACATATATGTAAGAATGAATATGTAACAATATATAAAAAAGAAGCACAGGCAACAAGTGCTACAGGAATTCATATTTGTATGTTCATATGTATATGCAGAATGAGTTACTGCACTTTGTTGAGTTTTTTAAGGCAGGGTCTCACTCTGTCACCCAGGCTGGAGTGCAGTGGCATGAACCACAGCTCACTGCAGCCTCAAACCTCCTGAGCTCAAGCGATCCTCTAACCTCAGCCTCACAAGTAGCTAAAATCACTGGTGCATGCCACCATACCTAATTTTTTTTTTTAATTTTTTAGAGATAGGGTCTCCCTATGTTGCCCAGGCTGGTCTCAAACTCCTAAGCTCAATCTGTCCTCACACCCCAGCCTCCCGAAAGTGTTGAAATTACAGGTGTGAGCCACCATGCCCGGCCAAGTTACCACACTTCACTGTGTACATCCTTTCCCCACCCCACTAAACTGGAATCTATAAACCCCTCAGATATAGTAGTTCTACCTCATTCCTTATTTTTGTATCTAACCCTAATGCTTAATGTGTCTGACAGAGATAGTAGGTGCTTAATATGCAAACATTTTTGAGTGAATTGATTATTATAGCAGGAATAATGGTGGTGGGCAATGCCATCTAATTAAATGAATGGTGGTGTGAGGGATATAAGATAGTACTTGCCCCTGATGCATTTCAGACTGAAAAACATTCGGTTAAGGGCCATCAGAAGGATCTGCTAACCTGTTGGATACCTTCCAGACATCATTTCTTGGTGGGGGAGCAGGGGACACAAGGGAGAGTTTAGATCTGTACTAAGCATAGTTTTCTTTACCTTTCAGAGGAAAAAAGCAATGACAAGCAAGCTTTCCCTACTTTTTTTCAGGCTAGGCTACATCTCACAGTGGAGTCCTCTGTGCCAGCCATAACCTTGTCAATCCATACCCTCCCATCCCCCCTTCTTCTGGCCTCATACAGAACTCGTCATTCTCCTGTCTGTCAACCCCTCAGCCAAGAAGAGAATTCATGCTAGCCATCAGACAGCCATCTGAAGTCCTAGCTAGGAATCAGTGACCTAAACCTCCCAGGGAAGCAACAACCTAATTTAAAGAGAGGGTTCATCCCTAAAAAGTTGATAGGACCATAGAGAGCAAGGTCAAAGTTCACCCTGGATGCAATGAGAAAAGAGAACTGAGGATGAATCCTGACTTTTCCCATCCTGGATTTTCTTGGTTCTCGAGGATACAGTACACACTACAGGATTAGTATTTATCTAGAAAAAAATCTTCAAAATACATCCCCTCCCCTGGCTTTGGGCAAACTTCAACCATTCTGAGCAGAAAATAATTTACCTTCTAGAGTTCCTTTAGTACAGTGTCCCATGGCCTTGGAATAAGGAAGTTCTCCTCCATTTCTAACCTAAAGTATTCCTGTTAAAATTGAAATTTATTTCTTTTTTTTTTTTTTTTTTTTTTTTTTTGAGACGGAGTCTTGCTCTGTCACCCAGGCTGGAGTGCAGTGGCCGGATCTCAGCTCACTGCAAGCTCCTCCTCTCGGGTTCACGCCATTCTCCTGCCTCAGCCTCCCGAGTAGCTGGGACTACAGGCACCCGCCACTTCGCCCGGCTAGTTTTTTGTATTTTTTAGTAGAGACGGGGTTTCACCGTGTTAGCCAGGATGGTCTCGATCTCCTGACCTCGTGATCCGCCCGTTTCGGCCTCCCAAAGTGCTGGGATTACAGGCTTGAGCCACCGCACCCGGCCGAAATTTATTTCTTTAGAAGACATTCAAGGCAGCAAATTAGCATCCTGTGTAATTATTTCTCAGGTTATTCATGCATGCTAATGCTTGAGACTCACGGCTCTACTTCCTAACCTTTAGAGGCTTCAAGTTTCATTTCGCCAGTGCTAATAATCCTACTTTTTTCTTTTTCATAGGTTCCATGATTTCCCTTCTCCATCTCTTTATACCTATCTCAGTTTCTTTCCACTCTTAAGATTGTTCTTTCCACCTCAACCTTTATTCCTCTTCCCCCTACCTTCCCATCCTTAAATCTCCTATCTTAAATGGACAAAGCCTTGTTTTACCACCCCCCATTTTTCTGACCTGGCATTCTTCCCTGTAGAAATGTTAATTAGCATGTAGGATTTAATTAATTCAGCACCTAATTAAAAATGAGAGAGGAAGAGAGGGAGAGGAGGAGGGCGGGACAGACAGCGCCCGCTTCAGTGCAGAAGGCACCGCAGATGGTTCTGGGTTGGCTGGCATCATGCCACCGCCCTCCAAGCCCCCCTGCCCCCGCCCCCCGCCAACAGCATGCACAGCGAGGGGGGAGGGACAAAAGTGAGGGGCATAGGCTGGCAGAGTCTCTAGACAGGCTCATTCAGTCCTGCCGCTGCTTTGTGCTGGGGAGAAACAGAAAGAGAAAACAAGAGAAAGGGAGGGAGAGACATGGACATACCCACACTCAGGAGCCAAAGAATGGGGCATCTGAACCGAATAATTCCTCTCCTCTTCAACACTGGAAGAAGCCAAGAGAGATTGTTCATTCCAAGAGTCAGCATCTTGGGGTTCCCTGGCTCTTAAGGATCACTGAGGACAAGATGGGAAAACATAGGACTGATCTTCTGGAGAAAAAGGATAGCTTACTTTGGCAACCAGGGACCTACTCTGCTGCCATTCCTCCCACAGCATGCTGTTGCTCAGCAGGAGCAAGCAATGAGGAAGATAGCTATTCAAAATGAAAGATGGGGGGAGTGGGCACGGATGGGCAACAGGGAGCAAATGAACAAGAAGGAGATTTAAAGGAAGGGTATCCATGAGAGAAAGGGAGAAGTGTGGAAAGCAAAGAAGAAATAAATGATGGAGGAGAAGGAAGAGGAGGAAGTTAGGGGCACAGCGATGCTTTGTTTGCCAAGATGGATAAAGAGGGATGGAATGTCTATGCAGAGGACTCCACATACTGATCCCACATAGCCTAGGCCAGGCAGAGGGCAATGGCAGCACTGCAGGCAAAATGCAGGAGCAGATCTTTCTGAGGGGCAATCAAGCTGCTGGAGACAGGGAACCCATCCCACAGGATCTTCCTAAAAACTGGATATTTCTACCAAACCAGGAATTTATCAAAAGCAATGGAGAAAATCTTCCAAATGAACAGAGGAGGAGGCTAGAATGACAGGAAACTGCAAAATCCGATTCCAGGAGCTCCAGCAGGGAGATGGGTGAGGAATGGGATTTGGAGCAGTACCTAGTGGCTCTCTAGGAGTGTCCCCTGATACTCTCAGGGGAAATGTATCCAGTAGGGGATTGATGTGAGGATACGAGGGCTGAGAAAGAGAGAAAAGATTTAGTTTCAGAAAGCACCCCTTTGTTGGGAGGCACCTAGGAAGCTTTGTGGCTTGAAGCCTCAGGGGGACTACCTAAGGAGGGTAAGAAAGAAGTCTGCCATCAGTGACAGATTACATAAGACGTGACTGAAGGAAACTAAGAAGGAGGGTGTGAAGCCAGATGAAAGTTTTCTGGTGTTAACTGCCACAGAGCTGAATGCAGTACAGAGAAGGGTCATTGTAACTAAGAGACAAGGTTTTCCTGGCTAGGAATTCTGATTTGATCTCTTTACCACCTAGGGCTTCCCGTAAGAGTCAGCAGTGAGTAAATCAAAATTGGGAGAGAGGAAGTAGAAACTCAGGGGCTTTCTGTTCTCCAGAGCCCACCCGTGGGGCTAAACCCAAGGCTGGGAAATGAAACAAAGCAGTTGTCAGGGTAAGGTACCATAGGCTCAGTCAAAGTGGCACATACAAATGCTTTCTAAGCCTATTTTCTATTCTAAGCTTTAACTAACGATAAAAATTATAAGGAAATGTATTAATATAGCCACAATGGTAGTTTTACACTAGAAAGAAATGCTGTAAGATTTAGAGTTACCAGCACTAGTGGAAGGGGGTATAGAGCCTTTTGTTATTTAAGTGATCCTGGGACTGAAGAGCTTGCTGCAAATGATCAGCACAGAGAGAATGGAGCATCCAGAGTTCCAGCATCCACCACCATGTGCCACCCAGCCCCAAGGTATTTAGCAGAAGGAGTATGCTAGCCAGCAGTAAGGTCAAATTAAATCTGGAATGGGAATTTATTCCCTGCCTTGGTACTCTGGAGGCCCCTGTAGTAGGCTAGCCTGTGTAAGGCCTGCGGAAATGCTAATCCCATCCCAGTGAGCTAGATTCCTCAACCAGCCAGCCAAGCCCACACACCCTGACTGTCTTGCTGCTGATGCTGTCTCAGCATCAGGCCAACCAAGGCCAGCTTTTGACACAAAACCTGGCCACATTGCTGCCTCCAAGGCTGCCAGTGGCTCTGGGGATGAATTGGGGACACTGGTTTCTAAGGGGTAGTAAAGGGAATGTCAGACCTGGATGTCAGAGAAAACAGATTCTAATAGCAGCTCTGCTAATGATTTATTTGAATAGTCTTAGATAAATCATTTCCCCCTATAGGGCCTGTAAGCAAAAGAAAACAAAAATCAAACAATTTTAGCTACAGCAATGTAAGTACCTAGAAAAAAAAATAGTTAAAACTCAATTTACTGCTCTCCCAAAGGATGCTAAAACAGAAAAGTCTCTACCATCCACTTCAACAAATATTTATTGGGCCTCGCTTTTTAAAAGAGGGACCTAAACAGAGATCACTGTCTATATTACATGAAACCATGATCCTAACTACAGTCCCCTGAATAGAGCAAGAAAGATCTCTAAGAAAGGAAACAGGAAAATCTGCCGAGGAAATGAAGAGGCCACTGGCCTCTGCCTCCACCAACACATGTATGCACCTTAGGAAGGCAGGAGAGGCAGGCAAGAAGACAGGTACTTCCACAGGTACTTCCAAGGCTCAGACAGTAAGGTGAGGGATTGGTGTTCTGGTCCCTGCTTTTCACTTGGCTCTGGCAAACTCTGCCTCTCCCCATAGTCCAGGATTCAGTCTTGACCCACACATGCTGAGGAAATGGAAGCCTGCCATTCTAGGACTGCCACTTAAGCTAAGGAAGATCTCCTCCCACCAGGAAATCAAGGAAAGAGGTCCATATTTTGGCCTATTCCTAGGATATACAGAAGTCAGACTCAGCACTACCATCCAGGGAGTAACTAGGATGCTATTAATTCATAAAGAATAATCCAATAAGAGAAAAATTAGCCATCCTAGAAATTGGATAACTTTACAATAAAAAAACACTGCTGAATTAGGTGGTTGTGGGGTACTGGTCTCACAATGAAAGGTCTCCAAAATAAAGTTAAGAAGTGAGATGATGCAAGAGCTGACATAACAGTCTAAGGAGTGTGGGTGTATTCTGGAAAGGCTAAACAATACAGGACACTGTGGGCTGAATGGGGCAACCATGTAAATTCAGCTGTGATAAAGGAATGACACGAAATGACAAAAAGAGGAAGCAGACTACAAGAGTGTGCCAAGGTCCTGCAGCCAGAATTGTGCTCAGCAGTGACCAGAGAGCCAGGATGCCCATCACATAAGTGTCACAGGTCCTGGCAAGAACCTTCTAAGGACACAAAAGATCAGTAATAGGACATCTCCTCCAGTCTTCAAAACATAGGATAACGAAAGTAGAAGTATCCTTAGCAATCTAATCCAAAAGTTTCTGGATGAAGCCACTATTATCTGAATTATTGCTATTCCCTAGCTCCCATTTTCCCAGCATGTAGAACCCAAATCTGTAGATTCAGGTAACACAGGATCGATCCCTTGCCAAGTGAACTCTCATTATCCAAATCCAGGAACTGAATAGATGTGGACAGCAAAGGATATTTTCTCTCTCCTATCATGTTTCCCCTACAAAGCCTCGTCATTCTCCCCACCTACTCTTCAGTACTGACCCCTCGGTTCTCCTCACCCTGTTCTCTTCTAAGCCACTCTCATCTACAGCCCTCTTTCATTGGGAGAGTCATGTGTAAGATGTCAAGGATAGAACAGATAATGAAAAAGAAAGGGAGTAAGGAAGAGTGTAGATTTCAGATAAGGAAGTGAGATGGAGATCCTGCAGACAGACAGAGAGAAAGAGATAGAAAAAGAAAGGAGTAAGGAAGAGTATAGATTTCAGATAGGGAAGTGAGATGGAGATCCTGCAGACAGAGAGAAAGAGAGAGACAGAAAGCAAGAGAGCTGGAGCTGGGGGAGGGGAAGAAGATGGCACTGCGGAAAAAAGAGCACCACAAAATTAATTTGAGGAAGGGAACAGTAGAGGAGACGTTGGTGGAATAACAATCAGGCAGTAGAGGGCTGGGGAAAGGGGGAGGGCGACAGGGTGGGGAGGAATGATGTTGGTGGGGAGGGCCCTGCCTGCAAAGCAACAGCAGCACCACCTATGGGTATGGCGAAGGGCTACAGGCTGCAACAAAAGAGGTCCTCGCCTGGGCATGGGAGTCTGGGGTGCAGGTTGGGAGGAAGAAGCCATGGCTTTTGCCCTTCAAACCTCTTGGTTACACAACATGCAGGCTAGAAGAATAAATTGTATATGGCTCTCCTGGGAAGAGAGGGACTTAAGGTAAGGGAGGGAAGACAGAGAACTCCCGGCTTTTTCCATTACAAGGGGGTTTCCCCTTCAGAATTCAGGCAGTAAAAAAGACAAGAATATGAAGAGGGAGGAACACCAGGTACTGAAAGGAATGTGAGCACCTGCTTATTTCATTACCTGGATAAAGAGTTTTTATCTTTATTTTCAAGTGATTTCCTTTCCCCACTGGATATGAGAGAATACAGCTACCTCCCTGGGGCCATGAATGCCCCTCACTCGGCTGCTTCCTCCCAGCACTGCCTCAAAACTCCCAACCACCATTAGAAACCCCCAGGGAGCCACCAAGCTCTAAGAAGGAAAGAAGGGAAAGGTTCCCCCCCACCAAACAGACCAAGTGGGGGAGGACAGGGTGGAATGAAAGAGAGAATGCAAAAGCTCTGCAGAGGGAGGGGAGAGAGAAATGTGACCAGCAGTATTTGTTGTGCTTCCAGGGAGGAAGGATCTGTCACATTTTTAATAATAATAAACACATGAAGACAGATTTGCCAGCACTGCTCTGGCTCCTTGAGAAGTGTGGGGGAGGGGAAGCAATGCAGCTGCAGCACAGACCAATATCTCCCCCTCCCCTCCCCTATTAGATAGGCTCAAGTATTGCAGCAGCCTCCCCCCTCCCCCTCTAACCGCAGTCCTCCCCTTCACAGCCCACCCTTTCCATGGTCCCTTCACACAGATCTGCCCCTCCTTCCCCCACTTGTATCTCTACTCACTCCAACCCCACTCTATCCTTTCAGTGCTGGTCCTCATTTAACACAGGCTTACTCTAGCTGGAAGAGGCCTTAGCACCTACATCTTAGATGAATGAATCTGCTCCCCCAATCCTGAGGCTGTGCTCTTTCCAATCAGTGCCCTTCATTAGCTGACAGCAATCTTCCCTCATACCCCACACAACATTCCCACAGATGTAATCCAGCACATTTCAGCATTTCCTGGATTCCACCAAAAAGGATTGCTTTTCTCCCCCATTTTAATCTCAATGTGACCTCCTTTCTCACATCCTTCCTTAAATATAATGGCCATCAAATGTGTTTGTGTTTAGGGGGTGTCAGGGCCTCAAGACTCGGTGACTACTGCCACCTATTGACCCAAATTTGTTCAAGATAGACCTTTAATACACTTCTTACACAGCGACGCTCTGTTATTTCAAAAGCATCAATAGCTTAAACATGCAAAGGCATGGCTCTTGGGGCTTCTCTGAGACCCTCTGAACAATGAGATCAAAGAAACACAAAAGCAAGTCTGGGCAGAGAGCCAGAGCATTGATGCCTTTCCTCATGCAGAGGCAGAAAACGAGGCCCAAGGAATGAAAAAGCAACTTTAAGTTCCCTCAAGGTTCTCTAAGCAAAGATGAATAGGAAAGAGTTTTTCTTAAGGGCTGGTAAAAATTTCACGTATCACAATATAAATGATGTTACTAATGGAGCAGGAGGCAGGATTCCACTCACATACCTCCATCAAATTAGCCAAATCTTTGGCATGAATCTGGGATTTATACACTTACACGATTCCAGGGAGGATGGGGGACACTCAGAGGTGTTTGACTCTCACCCAATCTGTACCAATCAGAACTTGGAGATTGGACAAACTGGGCTCTGAAAAAGGGCAGGTCTATACCACGCAGTTCTGTGGTTTAGCTACGTCCTATTCACCAACCCAAGGAATGAGGAGAGTTTGAACTCTCCACGGTGCTGACAATTGACACACTAATAATCTCCCCCACAAACAAAACACATTTTTCCTAATAAGGTTATCTATGAAGACTGTTGTGAATTCCCAACAGACATTTCCCCAAGCCTTCATAAAATCCTAACAAAACAATGCTTTTACGGCAAAGACAGGCCTTGGTCAAACTCTCTTCCCTGTCCCCTAAGATGAAAAGAATAAGGCGGACATATAAACTACTTGTACAGAATAAAGCTATCACATGATAAAACGATCACGATAAAACTGAACAGGTAAGGTGCTCATGTGTGCATTAATGACAGCTATTACTTAGTGAACACCAGAAATGATCTGTTGTCAGCAATACACTGAGAAAATCTGATATTCATATGGTCTGAATAATCAGAGAACTGAATCTATGAGTAGGAATAAGGGAAAGAAAAAAGTGAACAGAACAGCCATAACAAAATCCTAAAATTTTAATTCTTAGTTCCCTTGTTCTACTACCCTAACAGTTGTTCTCAAACTATATTCTAAGGAATTCGAAAGGTTCCTTGGGGGCTCCTCAGGAATCTTGGAGAAAGGGGGTCATAAGAATATGGAACTTTAGGACTCCTCATCCCCACTTCAATCAAAGTAACCACACTTACCCCTGTTTTACATATTGAGAATCCATGTAATACTCCATCAAACAACACACTCTCAACAGTGTTTGATGACTCTGGCACAAATATTCTCAGAAATAGTTCAACTTTTTACCAGAAACTTATTTCAAATAATGCCTAAAAGCCAGGGAAAACAAAATGTCCTGGGATTAAAGACTTGATTGAATTAATACAAGGTCCACAAAGGCAGGGATTTTGTCTGCTGTGTTCCCTGGTATACCACAAAGAGACCAGAATTGTGGAACTTGGGGTTTCTTTGAAGACGAGGCCTGTAACAAAAATGCGGCAGTAGGGTGGGAGAGCTAGATTATAAACCACCTACAAATAAAAAAGATTTTTTAACCCTGAAGATTTTCATGAACCACAGGACACTTGAAGTCCTCCATCCTCAGTGTTCTCCAAGCACTGGTTCTACAACTTAGGAAAAGTTGTTTGCCCTAAGTGTCTCAGCTTCCTCACTAGTAAAGTGGAGATGTCATACATTTTATAAGGATTACTAGGCGCAGTGGCTCACATCTGTAATCCCAGCACTTGTGGGAGGCCGAGATGGGTGGATCACGAGGTCAGGAGGTTGAGACTTTCCCGGCTAACACAGTGAAACCCCGTTTCTACTAAAAATACAAAAAATTAGCCGGGCGTGGTGGCACGCAGCTGCAGTCCCAGATACTTGTGAGGCTGAGATATGAGAATCGCTTGAACCCAGGAGGCAGAAGTTGCAGTGAGCGGAGATTGTGCCACTGCACTCCTGCCTGGGCAACAGAGCGAGACTCTGTCTCAAAAAAAAAAAAAAAAAAAAAAAATTGTAAGGATTAAGCCTAAAGCACTTAGCTCAGCATATAACACAATTTTTTTTTGTTTTTTGTTTTTTTTTTTTTACAAGGGTCTTGCTGTCATTCAGTCTGGAATACAGTGGTGAGATCATAGCTCACGGCAAGCTCAAACTCCAGGGCTTAGGCAATACCCCTGCCTCAGCCTCCCAAGCAGCTGAGACTATTGGTGCACACCACCACACCTGGCTAATTTTTTTATTTTTTATTTGTTTTACAGACAGGGTCTTGTTGTGTTAAACATGCTGGTCTTGAACTCCTGGCCTCAAGCAATCCTCCTGCTCCAGCCTCCGAAAGTGCTGGGATTATAGATATGAGCCACCACACCTGGCCAGAAGGTAGTATCTCTTTTGCTTTTTTAAAAAAGAGTGCTTCCCTTCCCCTGGCAGTTCCCCTAATCCACAAATCTTAATAAATTAGAAACAAATACAGTCATCCTAACAAGCAAATGAAGTGGTTTTAACTAAAATATTTTTTAACAGAATCACTCATCTAGTTAGTTCAGTCACAAAGGAAAAAAAGTCTCCAAATCTGTTCTTGTGGCTCTTTGTTTAGATTCCCTCAAGGAAACAGAAGTATGAGAGCCCAGGGCATGTCAGACTCCCTCAGATCTATCAGGGACTAAAAGTGAGCAGCCCCAGACGTAAGCCCATCTTGGTGTCATCCGCAAAAGCTCTAGGCTCTTTGACTTGAAGGGAATCTCAGAGATGAAGTCTAATACATTAATTTCTTAGCTGAAGAAAATTAAAGGCCAGGGATATTAAGTGATTTGCCCAAGATCATAGAATTAGCAGAAGACAGTCATAGGTCCAGTCTCTTAACTACTTTCTACCAGGCAGCAGACGACTGAAAGTAGACCCCTGCCCCAATCAGGCAGAATAGTATAAATCCAAATTCATAAATTCAGAATCAATAAGGTTTTAGTCATAAAATAACCCAAATTAATTTGTCTCTCGATATAATCCAGCAATACTAGACACTAAAATCCGATGTTTATAAGACCCAAAGCCTTTTTTAAAAACTCCAATGAATTAATTCTACAAACCCAACTTCTATCTTTTTTTATCCCTTTTTTCACTTTCTGTATTATCCAAGGCCTGTGGGATATCTCACCAACAGAGGTTATTCTCTCATTAGAATACAAGATCTCAGATGTGTAACTCCCACCAGTCTCCTGGATTGAGTTTGGCTAATTATTTCTGTGGGATTTTCATTTGCTTGGCTGTTAAGCTAGGAATATTCTGCTTGTCTGCTGGCAATTTTTTTTTTTTTTTTTTTTGCCAGCTCTTTATAGAAGGGTTGGCCTTTACTGACTCTGGTAAAACAACCCTCAGTTGAAGGCAGGGTAAAAGACTGAATAACACAACTATACTGACTCTTCACTCTAGCCTTCTTACTCACTCTACTATTTTCTACAAACTCTCTCAGTAACGGACCAAAGATCAGCCTTATGTTCATGCTATTTCAGAAAGAAATGAAAAACATTCAGAGAAGTGGAGACAAGAATAATCTTGCTGATGTGGAAAGGTTCTATCTTGCTTTTGACTACAGCCAAGCTCCACAAGTTTCTTGAACCACTTATGCCACCTGGTGGCCAGCCCAGATAACACCAATAAAACCTAAAACTCATGTATTAATATCTCAATCTGTATTGTATTGTAACAAATCATACAGGAAGTTGAGGCAACATGGGTTGGAAGAGTTATTATACCACCCTCGTCTCTCAATATTTTCCAATTTTTGGTTTCTGGGAAAAATATACTATCAAAGAAAACAATACAAATGTTTTGCACTTCCAAAAAATCTTTCCCTTTTCACCAACCACTCACCAAAAATACCCCACACCCAACGACTCCAGTCACATAACACATGTGAAAAAAGGGGCTTTAATTCATAAGTAAAATCAGTTTTATTAGTAAGGTTCTTTCCACATGTCCAAAGCAAACAATTAATGAATTCCACGGAAAACAACCTATATACAATGAAATTAGAAGTATCTCAGATGACAAAAAATATACAAATACGTACACCCATAATCACCGCCGCCTCCGAAAACCTGAAAGGAAGGGAAACCAAGAATGAGGCAAAGGACTGTTGGAAAAGCTAAAGGGACAGGAAAAGAGGACATCTAGAGAGAAGGGCTCACAGGGGTGGGGTCTCCTAGGCAGTACTCTGAATATCTTCCCAGGACAAAAGATGAGAAGTAGGAATAAATTGAAATGGGATAACGGTTCCTTCAAGTGACACTTTATCAGTTCTATTTAGGGAAGCCTGAACAGGAGCTGTGGGACCTTAGAGGTGGAATCCAGAAATTCATTTTGTGAATGATGCTGATTTCCAGCTTAGGAAAGAAAAAATAAAAGCCCACCTAAGGAGATTATTGTCTAGTACGGAAGAGATACTACAAGGGTTGGTGAGACCCAGAATGGCAAATCCAGAGAGTCTCAATTTGTACTCCCCACCTTGCACCTGATCACCTAAGTCCTAGCAGTTCACTGACCTTTTTTCTTCCGACCTTTCTTAGGTATCTTCTTCCGCTTCTTAATAGGATTCTGATCCTGGAGACAGATGGAGAAGTGAAGGAATGGCACTGTGCTTTTGAGAGCCAGCATCCCTTCCCCAGTTTCTCATGGTAATAAGCCCCACATACATTTGGCTGAAAGCACGAAAGTCACATCCTACTACAACCGTATCTCAACCTCACCTCATCAAGATGAGAAGTTCCCCCTGTCAAAGCACTGATGTCACTGAAGTGCGTAAGGGAATGAAGTTGTGAGCTCATGACATTTGCTCGTTTTCGTCGTCCTTTCTCTCGCTTACTGATGCTCAAACGCACCATCATGCTCTCCTCATAGTTAATCCTGCCAGAGAAAGCCAGTTTCCAGCAGGCTCAGACCATGGAGATGGAAAGCTCCAGCCCAGAACCTGGCCCAAGTATTTACTCATCCCTTGTTCAGGGAGTTCTCAAGAAGTTTCACAGCAGATCAACATATTGATTTAGTAAGGACATATTGAATGCTCAATACTGAGCTTCCTCAATGAAATGTGCTCTGTGCTAAAACTTCCCTCATGCTAGATATGAATCCATAGCCTATCCATAATACTATTTAAAATATTATACCAACATTTTTTTTTATTTCAGCTCCATAAATGGGTTTCCCTAAATGTGTCCATTCATGCAAATCCATCAACTGTAAAGACTGCACCTGAGCAAAGTTGATGAGCCTGTATTCAATTACACTGCTTTTCTACTTTCCTTCCCTGAACTTATCTAGCACTCACAATGTCACTATAAAAACCTACCTTTATTGCCTTCTGCACAAAAGTGAGAGCTGTGACAGTGAAACACAGAATTTTATTTTATTTTATTTTTTTTGAGACAGAGTCTTGCTCTGTAGCCCGGGCTGGAGTGCAGTGGCCGGATCTCAGCTCACTGCAAGCTCCGCCTCCCGGGTTTGCGCCATTCTCCTGCCTCAGCCTCCGGAGTAGCTCGGACTACAGGCGCCCGCCACCTCGCCCGGCTAGTTTTTTGTATTTTTAGTAGAGACGGGGTTTCACTGTGTTAGCCAGGATGGTCTCGATCTCCTGACCTCGTGATCCGCCCGTCTCGGCCTCCCAAAGTGCTGGGATTACAGGCTTGAGCCACCGCGCCCGGCCCACAGAATTTTAAAGTTGTACTATGTGGAACCGCATATATTCCTCTCTATACTGCTTTTTTTCCCCCTCAAATCTCATGTCGAATTGCAATGTACTACTTTTGCTTTGAACAGTTGGGGTAAAAATTTTCCTAGTTCCTATCCTGTACTCCAAACTCCTGATTCTTAGAAACTATCATCCCAAATTTTTCACTCCATTTTCTACATAACATCAATTCTCTTGGTACCAAACTTAGTCACGTTAGTCTAAAGCATGAGGACAGGACTCTAGAGTGTAGAAATAATTTCTAATGCAAAGGCTCAGACCTGTGTTGGTCCTCCTGACTCTGGCGAGTAACATGGGGATGCCGAGCATCACGGATTTCCTCTGGAGCATCTGAGTACTGCTCCTTAAGTTCACGAATGACAGAGCTACTCAATGCCCGTCTCTTGGCTCGTTCTAGACGCTTCTTCTCCCGCTCAGCTTCTGTTTCATCTACATGATGAAAACAAGCAGGGGTTATCCAAGAACAGAGAAAAGAAGAGAAACAATTCATACTGAGGAGGCAGCAGCCAAAGTTCATACCATAATGTACTGGAACCAAGCGTGGAGGAACATATTTCTTAGACACTCCTTTCACAGATTTCTTCCCTGAAGCCTCAGACTGACCATCTTCTACTTCATCTTCCTCCTCATCCTCAGAGCTCAACTACAAAAGAAATAATGTCTGCAAACTTAGGAAACATTCATGAGATAAGTGAGAAAAAAACCCAAAGCTGGAGTACCCTGGGGAGGTGGGAATATAAAAAAGGAGAAAAGGAAATCTCATACTCAGCATTCTAACACACAAGTTGGAAAGTCAAGTCCTAAGAGAATCCCAGGGGATCCAGGATCACCAAGAGGCTCACCTAGGTATAGATGCCTCAGAAAAAAATCAGGAGAATAATACAACCCCTTACCTTGCTCATCATATTGCTGGGATGAGGCTTAAAACGAAGTGGGTCATTCTCACCTGAAATAAATAACCCAAGGAATTTTACAAAATTTGTAACTTTCTGATGGTCCCCACAACTTCATGGTGGTCTCCTCACTTACTAAGGCTGCCGGTCACTGCAGTCTTGACCAGTTTGTCAATTTGATACTTCAGTTTTTGGTCCAAGGGACGAAGCTTTTCCAAAACCTACAACATGGTAGTTAAACAGGATTACATTTCCTTCCCAAAATGAAGCACATACCAGAGTCCCTATATTAAGGTGCCACATAAGGCACCTAAAATAAGTACAAAGTAGAGCAAATGAACAGAAAAACACTTTTTAAAATTTGGTTTCCTTAAACATGAAAAGACTCACTTAAATGAGAGCTACTATGTGACAGCCTTGGAGCTCAAGATTTAGAAACTTAAAACCCCAAGACACCAAATGCTTCATACCGTGCGAATCTCCACCAGTCTCAAAACTCCATCATGTCCCTGAAGAGACCCTCCTGAGGCTTTGTCCAGAATGAGGTGGGTCAAATCCATAAGGTACATGAGCAGCAGCTGGTCTTTCACTTCCAAGAAGCTGAGACCCTGAGTCGAACAAAAGAGAAAGATGCAGATTTGGTTTTAGCCAAAGAACCAGGATGAAAGCCTAGGGTAAACAGGATGTTTCTCCAAGTTCAAGATTTTCCCAATCAGTTCATATTAGATATCTGGAGTAGTCTCAAGAAGTAGCTGTGCCTAAGATGGCCAACGAGAAAGTTACGCTAATACAAGAGAAACAACGCTCAGAGAATTAATAGAAGACAATGAGAAGAGGAAAATCGATAAACTACCCCTCCAAAAAGACTATAACAGGGTTTGTCAATCTCAGAGCTATTGACATTTGGCGCCAGAACATTTTTTGTTGAGGGCTGTCCTAGGCATTGTAGGTTTTCAGCAGTATCCTTGGCCTTTTCCCATGGATGGCCCCTCCAAGCTGCAGCAGAAAAAAATGTCTCCACACACTGCCAAATTTTAAATTAATTTAATCAAGGTAATTACTACTTTCCCCCCATACAATGGAATTATATGACACAGGTAAAAACAACGATTTACATACAATGACATCGAATTAAATCCATGTCAGCACAAGTTGCAGAAAGTATAATATGACTTCAATTGTGAAAGTGTGTGTGGGGGGGGGATATGATGAATACATTTTATACACATAGAGAAATGTCTACAAGACAACACACAAGTAACTGCTACCCCTAGAGTGAGATGAGGAAAAGGAAATGGTGTACTGTAGACTGAAAAAGTGTTGCATATATTATTCTCATAATTTTAAAAATCTCAAAAAAAAAATACTACAGTGGTTATCTCAGAGTGGTGATTATACTGATTTTTCATTTTTTTCTTTGGGCTTTTATGTATCTTCCAAACTTCACAGCCCTAAGAAAACCTATCTCAGAGACGTTAAATACTTTGGCCAAGATAACACAGTAATACAAGTAGAGCTAAGATTCAAACTCAATCTGACTCCAACACCTAATCCCTGGATGTCTTTAAGCCAACATGCTAAGCTCTTGAGATCAACACTACTGTGGTATAGAAGGAGAGCAAAGGATTGAGAGTCCACAAGCTGAGTTTAAGTTCTGAATTAGGTATTTGGTAGTCAAACATTGAGTAAATCACTTAACCTTGTGACTTCAGTCTTTTTTTTTTTTTTTTTTTTTTGATGAAGTCTCACTCTGTTGCCCAGGCTGGAGTGCTGTGGCACTGTCTCAGCTCATTGCAACCTCCACCTCCCAGGTTCAAGTGATTCTCCTGCCTCAGCATCCTAAGTAGCTGGAATTACAGGTGCCTGCCACCACGCCTGGCTAATTTTTTGTATTTGTAGTAGAGACGGGGTTTCACCATGAATGGCCAGGCTGGTCTCGAACTCCTGACCTCATGATCCAGCCACCCCAGGCTCCCAAAGCGCTGGGATTACAGCCATGACCCACTGCGCCAGGCCAACCTCAGTCTTATCAGTAAAATATGTACGATATGTCCTTCCTGCCACAAAGAACAATCATGAGGCTCAAACAAGATAATGTGAAAGTACTTTGTAATCTATAAAGCACCTAGTAAAACTCTTTGGTCAAAAAGATAAGTTAATATGTATTTGTTCAATAAACAAACAAATATATAGTGATCTAAGAAGGATGCTGGCAACTCATCCATCTCCAAAAGGCACTGAAATGGTTCAAAGCATGGTACCCAAGGCCAGGTATGGCGGCTCACACCTGCAATCCTAGCAATTTGGGATGCCGAGGCGGGTGGATCACCTGAGGTCAGGAGTTCGAGACCAGCCTGGCTAACGTGGTAAAAACTTGTCTCCACTAAAAACACAAAATTAGCCGTGAGTAGTGGTGGGCACCTGTAATCCCAGCTACTCGGGAGGCTGAGGCAGGAGAATCACTTGAACCCAGGAGGCAGAGGTTGCAGTGAGCCAGGATCATGCCACTGCACTCCAGCCTGTGTGACAAAGGGAGACTCCATCTCAACAAAACAAAACAAAAAAGCATGATACCCAGGACAAAAACAGGTAAGAATTTGAGAAGCAGGCTCTTCCGATATGCTTGGGCATTGTCAAATTCAAACTGAGCTACAAGCATATGAGAGAAAAACAAAGACTTAAATTTTTTAAAATAAAAATGGACAATAAGAACATAAGTGAATGATAAAGGCAAGAAGGGAATATATTTTGAATGCTGTTAGTTATCTTTCTGTAAGCACAAATTTGCTGTAACTCCTGTGCTTAAAACTTCTTCAGTGATTCTTATTACAATGATTTGCATACTTGTGTTTACCCATAGAATATTTGGCTTAAATATCTTAGGACAAAAGCTCAATATATAAAAACAGATAATACCAGAGTTTTCCAGTTAAGCAGGGATGAGAGGTCCAGAGTTGTTGTTCTACATTGCCCTCAACCAGTAATCCCTGAGAAGGTTCTACCAGACCTTAATTTGAAAACTACATATTTCAATTGTTGTTGTTTTGTTTTTTTTCAGATGGAACCTCGCTCTGTCGCCCAGGCTGGAGTGCAGTGTCGTGATCTTGGCTCACTGCAACCTCTACCTCCTGAGTTCAAGCAATTCTCCTGCCTCAGCCTCCCAAGTAACTGGGATTACAGACAGGCACATGCCCCCATGCCTGGCTAATTTTTGTATTTTTAGTGAAGATGGGGTTTTGCCACGTTGGCCAGGCTGGTCTCGAACTCCTGACCTCAGGTGATCTGTCCGCCACAATCTCCTAAAGTGCTGGAATTATAGGCGTGAGCCACCTTTTTTTCTTAGCCAAGCCCTTTTTTTTTTTTTTTAGACAGTGTCACTCTGTTGCCCAGGCTGGAGTGCAGTGGTGCAATCGTGGCTGATGGCAGCCTCGACCTCCTGGGCTCAAGCGATTCATTCACCTCAGCCTCCCGAGTAGCTGGGACTATGGGCACACGCCACTGCACCCAGCTAATTTTTTATTTTTTTGTAGAGACAGGTCTCACTACGTTGCTCAGGCTGGTCTCAAACCCATGGGCTCAAGCAATCCTCCCACTTTGGCCCCCCGAAGTGCTGCAATTACAGGCGCATATTTTAATTTTAAGATGCACATTGTTTTCATATTTTAACATCTCTGAAATCAGGATGCATGTTTCAGTCACTGGCATCTTGGTATTATGTCATGAGGAATTTTTTTTTTTTTTTTTTTTTGAGACAGGGTCTTGCTCTGTCACCCAGGCTAAATGCAGTGGCACAACCACAGCTCACTGCAGCCTCAACCTCCCAGGCTCAAGCAATCCTATGGCCTCAGCATCCCGAGTGGCTGGGACTACAGGCACATGCCATCATGTCTGGCTAATTTTTAACTTTTGTAGAGACAGGGTCTCACTGTGTTATCCAGGTTGGTCCCGAGCTCCTGAGCTCAAGCAATCCTCCAGCCTCAGCCTCCTGAAGTGCTGGAATTACAGGCATGAGCCACCAGGCCCAGCCTGTTACATTTTTTCTTAATATACACAATAAGTGATATGTCCCAATTAATAAGTGTCTTAGATTAGATGAAATCTGAAAGTAACTCCTCATTTGGCCTACAATGATCTTCAGAGTGACTACTTTTCCAGTCTTATTTCCTACCCCCACCACACATAACACAGAAAGTACATCCTATCACAAAAACGGCTTCCTCCTTTCCCATAATATCACCATACTTTCAGGCCTTTGTGCATTTGCACATGTTCCTTCTTTCTGCCCCTCCTGTTTATTCCTCAAAATCCTATCACCTCTTCTGGGAAGCCTGTCCTGAATCCCTCTGCTCTTCTGGCAGTTAATTAATCCCTCTCTTTGGCTGGAGACTCCTCATAACTCTGTAATGTGATTGCTACTATTAATACTTATGTCTATTGCTTTGCTTTGTCTTCCCACTAGACTTCAGCACAGAAACTGAATCGTATTTATGTTTGAAGCTCGAGCACTTAGAATATATAAGACACAATAAACATACAATGAAAGAACTACTGAGAACGTTAAGTCAGGGGATGCTTACTGTTTGAGTACATCTTACCTTTTCTGTAGGATAGGCACCAGCTTGAACTTTTTGTGTCAGTGATTGCACTTGTGCCGTTATAGCCATCACCTGAAATTAGCCCAAATGAAACAACTGACTAGACTATATCAAATCATGTCTGCAAACTGTGAAGAGCAAAAGCTAAACAATGCCACCTAAAAATCATCTGAAACACTGTCTAAAGTATAGTACTATCTTCTCACCTCTGGGAAAGTATAGGAGAGATGGTCCTTTAAAAAGTAAAAAAAAAAAACAAAAAAAACTTTCCATTTCTTAAAGAAGAGACCATCTTTTACTGAACCACAGGAAGGAGAAAAGGACTGGGACAGTAGTGACTGGAGGACTGTAATTTTGTTTGTACTGGTTGAACTTACAATACATAAAACTACAAAACTCCCCGACTTATGTCTTAATTTCCACTTTACAAGGGTGCAAAAGCAATATGCATTCGGTAGAAACCGTCCTGTTCTCTCGTGATGCTGGGCAGCGGCATCAAGCCAAAATTTTGACTTATGAGATTTTCGTATTACAATGGGTTTATCAGGCCATAACCTCCATCGTTAAGTCAAGAAGCCTCTGTATTTAAGTGTGTATTACCTGGGCACCCAACGGGCAAATCATGTTACCATTCCAAGCACTGGTTTCCTTAGCTATATGAATAAGGGAAAACTATTCAGATAATTTCTTTTTGGCGTTTCTTGTATTCCCTTGGGTGCAGAAGCAATTACTTAGAACTCTGGCCTGGAAAGGTTTTCATTACATCACTTTACTCTTACGGTTTTTGGGAGCATTCATGTATCTCAATCACCAAAGTTTTGAGGTGAAGTACATAAAGTCAAGGCCAATCCATGACTAATTTATTCCAGAGGCGACACTACTCACTTGCTCCTGGAGATTTTTCAGAAGTGTCACGGCACTTGGCAGGTCTGACTCCAGCACCCCCTACAGAAAGGAGAGGAGGAGTAAAGAAAAGTCATTCTTTCCTCAGGATTATAAGAAGGCGGAACGTCTAGGTTGGGAAGCTGCCCTCTCTCCGTCTGACACCCCAGACTCGGGGCCTTCACACTCCTCTTCACAGACTCGCCCTAAAGCCAGCCCCTTGAGTTACTGGACAGGAACAGTAACTCTAGGGAGGCCGCCTCCTTGAAGCAACTTTCATCACCACTCTTCCCTGGTACCAACAGTTTGCCTCCAGCCACTGAAGGGAAAGGAAAACTCCACAATAGCTACGAGAGGAAGAAACCACACCAAACTCACCGGCGCCGCCATCTTCGCAAAGCCCACCCCTTCCGCTTCCGTACTTCCTGAGCGCTAAGGGCGTCTTGATAGATTTGATAGACAACTGCCGCTTGCAAACCTAAGCCAATACGAATAAGGCCTCTCTCACTTCCGCCCCCAACGGGATAAACGAGAGGAGGAGTCTGATCTGGCCAATGGAATAAAGCAACTGGCTAAATTCGTCAGACTCAGCGATGTCAGGACCAAAAAAAAAAAAAAGCACTTGGCAAAGAGCGTGTGATTGGTAGACTGAGTAAAATGATTGACGGCAAGCCAATAAGAGATAGGCAAATAGTTGATTGACAGTTAGAAGGACCAATAGAAAAAAGGAATTAGCAGCGCGAACTTAGCGCTTATTGGCTCCCGTCTGCCGCAGAACCCAGAGTCTTTTTTCACGGCACTTTTCTTGTAGTGCCTGAACAGGCCGCTAGGTGACGGGCCTCAGCTTCGCTTTGCGGTGTCGACGTTGCGGAGCCGCCATTGCTGGCTGCTCATCCAACGGCCACCGCGCCAAATTCCTCACAGACCCGGTGGCCCTGGGATCGATTCTGTAACAATACTCCTTGTGTGACCGTGGACAAGTCACTCCGTCTCTGAGCCTTCTTCATCTGTAAATAAGAGAGCGGGGCCAGAGAAGCCCAGAGCCAGAGTTTAGAAACTGACTGCGAGGACACCTACTCTCTTGATGTGCACCGTGGGGCGCTGAGAAACGGCCCCGACACTCTTCGCTCCTACCAGTTTGGGGACATGAAAAGAATGTTTTACAAGTTGGGGAACCGTTCATATTTACATGACTTACCCCGGTCACACAGGTCTTCAGCAGCAGAACTTGGTTCAGACTCGAGCAGTGCATGTTTCAATATGACCTGCCTCATCATTACCCAATGCTTTCAGATGTGTTCACTCACTCTGGTTTTTCACAGGCTGGTGAAGTAGATTGGACGGATATTCATTGTTCCCATCACATGTCTTAGGAAATAAAGCACTGAAAGGGTGAATGATAGTGTATAATTTTTGTTCACAACCGTCCAGCAGAGCTGGGTCTAGAAATCAGATCTTCCTGACTTGAAGCTGCTTTTGGAATTAAGAATAACACCCGTATCTGGGCAGCTGGGGTGAGGAAATCCTGGTATCTAGGTCTTGCTGGAATCAAGAAAGCAGGAGGGTGTTCAGTCCCCACTCCTCTGACATTTATTTGCTGCTTCAGGCCTAGTGTGGAAGCTCAGGATGCTGTTGCAGCATACTTAGTCAATTATTCAGTAGCTTTTGTAGTGTTTTATCAAGATTTGTATTATGAAAAGTTTCTGTTTCTACATAAATTTTCGGACCTGTCTAGTTAGATCAGCAATAAACTTTTTGGGGAACTTGAAATTTAGTTTGTTCATATGCTTTATGACATCAATGAGAAAACAAATTGCACTGCCATATTTTGGTCTTGATTTTTTTTTTTTTTTTTTTTTTTTGAGACGGAGTCTTGTACTGTTGCCCAGGCTGGAATGCAGTGTCACAACCTCGAATCTCGGCTCACTGCAACTTCCGCCTCCCTGTTCAAGCGATTCTCCTGCCTCAGCCTCCTGAGTAGCTGGGATTAGAGGCACCCGTCACCATGCCCAGCTCATTTTTTGTATTTTTAGTGGAGACAGAGTTTCACTATGTTGACCAGGCTGGTCTCAAACTCCTGACCTTGCCATCTGCCTGCCTCGGCCTCCCAAAGTGCTAGGATTACAGGCATGAGCCTCCACTCCCAGCCTTGATTATTAAAATAATTGTCCACCAGGAACGGTGACTTAAGCATGTAGTCCCAGCTACTCTGGAGGCTGAGGCAGGAGAATCATTTGAGCCCATGTGTTCAAGGCAGCATTGAGCCATGATCATGCCACTGCACTCCAGCCTGGGTGATGGAGCAAGACCCTATCTCTAAAAAAAAGGTGACAGAGGGGGACCCCATCTCTAAAAATCTAAAATATTTGTCAACTATAGGGGCAGAAAAGTGTGATACCTTTCCTCACCCATCATAAGGGTCATAGAAGACACTCCTACAACAAAAGACAAGTTAACAAGAAAAAAGTTCGATGAATTTATTTAAAGTTTTACCTGACACAGGAGCCTTCAGAAATGAAGATTCAAAGACCCAGGGAAAACTGTCCATTTTTATGGTTAGGTTTGGTGAAGAATGGACAGTGAGTAGAAATGTGACAGGACAAAAAGAGTATGATCTGACAGAAATAGACTGAGGGGGGAAACCCAGCAAGGCCTGTCTGTTCAGATTTTTCTTAGCCTCTCTAGATAACAATCCTTTTGGGTATAGGGAATGTGAAAGGAAAATAACTTGGGACCGCAGTTCACTATGCCAAAAGAAAAAAATTAAATTCAACACAGAGTCATGCAAGCAACTGCCTTTGCTTTTGTTCCTAAGTGGATAGCTACAGATAAAATGTTAAATATCTCTACAAGGATCTACTGTGTGTTCACCTTATCTTGTGTGCCGATTTACTGAGCCTGAAACAAATACCAATTGACTATTCCCCTACCTGCTCCTTTTCTCTTGCAACATGTGGATTAGTGTACCCTCCCTTTTTCCCCTCCAGCTTACTTTTCCCCTTTTAATAGTGAAGCCCTGAAAGTCACCTTTGGAGAAAAGCACAAGCCTCACTCCCAGACACGTCCTTTATCTTGGCAAAATAAACTTCTAAATTGATTGAGACCTGTTTCAGATACTTTCTGGTTTACAGGGAGGACCCCTCCAAAATGAGGATTTATGACTATCAAATGAGGAAGTCAGAGAATATTTTTTATGGTTAGCTCTCAGCAGAAAGGTGAGAGAAATTTAGAGTAAAATTTTTATGTTTTATGGCAGGTTTGGGGGACAGAGGTACAGTTTTTTTGTTGTTTTGTTTTTGTTTTTAAGATGGAGTCGGCCGGGCGCGGTGGCTCAAGCCTGTAATTCCAGCACTTTGGGAGGCCGAGATGGGCGGATCACGAGGTCAGGAGATCGAGACCATCCTGGCTAACACGGTGAAACCCCGTCTCTACTAAAAAATACAAAAAACTAGCCGGGCGTGGTGGCGGGCACCTGTAGTCCCAGCTACTTGGGAGGCTGAGGCAGGAGAATGGCGTAAACCCGGGAGGCGGAGCTTGCAGTGAGCTGAGATCCGGCCACTGCACTCCAGCCTGGGCGGCAGAGCGAGACTCCGTCTCAAAAAAAAAAAAAAAAAAAAAAGATGGAGTCTCGCTCTGTCACCCAAGATGGAGTGCAGTGGCGTGATCTCGGCTCACTGCAACCTCTGCCTCCTGGGTTCAAGCAATTCTTCTGCCCCAATCTCCTGAGTAGCTGGGACTACAGGCTTGTGCCACCATGCCCAGCTAATTTTTGTATTTTTAGTAGAGATGAGGTTTCACCATATTGGCCAGGCTGGTCTCGAACTCCTGACCTTGTGATCCACCAGCCTTGGCCTCCGTAAGTGCTGGGATTACAGGCATAAGCCACCGTGCCCGGCCTTTGTTTTTGTTTTTTAGACGGATTCTCGCTCTGTTGCTGAGCCTGGAGTGACTGGAGTGCAATGGCACGATCTCGGCCCACTGCAGCCTCCACCTCCCAGTTTCAAGCGATTCTCCTGCCTCAGCCTCCCAAGTAGCTGAGATTACAGGCATCCATTATGATGCCCGGCTAATTCTTGTATTTTTAGTAGAGATGGAGTTTCATCATGTTGGCCAGGCTGGTCTCAAGTGGCCTCAAGTGATCTGCCCACCTCGGCCTCCCAAAGTGCTGGGATTACAGGTATGAGCCACCAGGCCCAGCCGAAATTCTAGTTTCTATGGCTTGCCTTGGAGCAGAAGGAAGGGCAGCAGACAGGAGGGCAGGAGAAGGTCAGAGAAAGACTTTGCTTCTGAGGCTGCTTCTAAGGCCTTCCAATCTCCTTTAGTTCAAAGTGCTTAGCATGCCAAAGTGCCATACTCTGGAGTATCGTTTTCTGAGCCCTGACACAACCATTCCTTTTGTTACAAGATAATCTTGGAGCTAACAGTACAATAAATCTTTGTAAAGCTCTTCTACCACTCAACCAACAAGCATTGGCAAAGAATACAAGATCATTAATTTTATTGTCTTCTATTTCTTTTTCTTTTTTCTTTTTTTTTTTTTAAATGAACTTAAATGGCTTTATGGGATGGAGAACTTACTTTTGAAAGTGGTAACAGGTACATAGGTAACCAAAGTATAGAGCTTATTTGGTGAATCTTCATCCTCATTACGTTTTCTGGACAGCCGCACACGGATTCGGTATGGGACATTCCTTATTCCTTTGGGCCAGACAGCTTTGCTGAGCCTCGTATCAATGCGCACATCTGGAGTTCCCATCTCCTTCATGGCAAATTTCTGAATCTCTTTGAGTGCCCGAGGGGCACGCTTCTTGAAGCCCACTCCATGGATGCGCTTGTGAATGTTGATGGTGTATTCTCGGGTCACCACCTCGTTGATGGCAGAACGGCCCTTTTTCTTCTCGCCACCCTTCTTTGCGGGAGCCATTCTGCCGGGTTCAAGCTGGAAAGGTAGCTTGTCTTCTATTTCTTTCAACAGTTTCATAAACAGGCAATCGTCCATAATATTTCAAGTATACACTGAGAAAAATTGTTAACATCTATACTGAGATTTAATACACATACCATACAATTCACTATTTAAAGGATACAGTTCAGTGGGGTTGGGCATGGTGGCTTGCACCTGTAATCCCAGCACTTTGGGAGGCTGAGGCAGGAGGATCACTTGAGGCCTGGAGTTTGACACCAGCCTGGGGAGCATAGTGAAGAAACCTGCCTCTACAAAAAAAAAAAAAAAATTGTTTTGATTTAAAAAATCATAAAATTCAGTGGTTTTTAGTATATTCACACAGTTGTGCAAATATAACCATAATAATTTTAGAACGTTTTTACAATGTTCTAAAAAAAACCCAGTACCCATTAGTAGTCACTCCCCTTTTTTTCCCCAACCCTCTAAACCTCAGCTCTAGACAACCACTAATCAGCTTTGTATCCCTGTAGCTTTGTCTATTTTGAACATATCCTTAATGTGGAATTATGCAATGTTAGTCTTTTGTGACTGGCTGCTTTCACTTAGCATAATGTTGTCAAGGTATCCATATTGTAGTGTATATCACTACTTTATTCCTTTTTACTGCTGAATAACATTTCATTGTATGGATATACTACATTTTATTTATCCATTCATCAGCTGATGGACATTTCGGTTGTTTCCACGTTCTGGTTAAGTAGTGCTGCTATAAACATTTATAGCTAAATTCCTATGGGAACATATGTTTTCATTTCTTTTGGGTTTACATCTAGGAGTAGAGTTGCTGGGTCATAGGGTAACTCTATGTTTAACCATTTGAGGAACTGCCAGACTGTTTTCCAAAGGGCTGCACTATTTTACATTTTCACCAGCAATAAAACAGTTCCAATTTTTCCACATCCTTGCCAACATCTGCTATAATCTATAGTCTTAATTATAGTTACTCTAGTGAGTTACAAAGCAGTGTTTATTGAGATTTTGATTTGCATTTCCCTAATGTCTTATGATGTTGGACATGTTTTCATGTGCTAATGGGCCATGTGAATATCTTTGAAGAACTCTTAGCTGGGCACAGTGGCTCACGCCTGCAATCCCAGCACTTTGGGAGGCCGAGGCAGGTGGATCACCAGGTCAGGATTTCAAGACCAGCCCGGCCGATATGGTGAAACCCCATCTCTACTAAAAATACAAAAATTAAGCTGGGTGTGGTGGCACACGCCTGTAGTCCCAGCTATTGGGAGGCTGAGGCAGAAGAATTGCTTGAACCCGACCCAGGAGGTGGAGGTTGCAGTGAGCTGAGATCTCACCAATGAACTCCAGCCTGGGTGACAGAGCAAGACTCCGTCTCAAAAAAAAAAAAAAAAAAAGAACTGTCTGTTCAGATCACTTGCTCATTTTTAAATTGAGTTTTCCTTTTATTACTGGTCGTAAGTGTTATTTCCATATTCTAGACACAAGCTCCTTATTAGATACATGATTTGCAAATATTTTCTCCCACTTCGTTTTGTCTTTTCACTTGCTTAATGGTATTATTTGGAGGACAAAAGTTTTTAAGTTTATTTTGTTTTGTTTTGCTTTTTGAAACAGAGTCTCGCTCTGTCGCTCAGGCTGGAGTACAGTGGTGTGATCTCGGCTCACTGCAACCTCTGCCTCCCGGGTTCAAGCAATTCTCCTGCCTCAGCCTCCCGAGTGACTGGGATTGCAGGCATGCACCACCATGCCTGGCTAATTTTTTGTACTTTTAGTACAGATGGGGTTTCACCATATTGGCCAGGCTGGTCTTGAACTCCTGACCTCAAGTGATCCACCTGCTTTGGCCTCCCAAAGTGCTGTGATTACAAGTGTGAGCCACCATGACCTCCCTGCTTCAAGTGATCCTGCAGCCTCAGACCCCCATAGCTGGGACTACAGGTATGTACCACCACACCCGACTAATTTTTGTGAGTTTTTTTTTTTTTTTTTTGTAGAGACAGATTTTTGCCATGTTGCCCAGGCTAGTCTCAAACTCTTGATTCAAGCAATCCTCCTGCCTTGGCCTCCCAAAGTGCTGGGATTACAGGTGTTAGCCACCATGCCTGGCCAAGATTTTAATTTTTATGAAGTCCAATTTACCTTTTTTTGGAGGGGGGAGAGTATTGCTTGTGTTTTAGGTGTTATATCTAAGAAATTGTTGCCTAATACAAGTCATGAAGATTTACACTTATGTTTTCTCCTAAGAGTTCAAAAATTGACTCAAAATGGATCAAAGACCTAATGTAAGATCCACTTTGTCAATTTTTGTGTGTGGTGTGAGGTAGGGGTCTGCCCTCATTCCTTTGCATGTGAATATTCAGTTGTTCCAGCAACATTTTTTGAAAAGACTGTTCTTTCCTTGTTGATCATTTCCTCAAGGGTCTTGGGACCCTTGTTAAAAATCAGTTGGCCATAAATGGCCGGGGGGGTGCAGTGGCTTAGACCTGTAATCCCAGCACTCTGGGAGGCCAAAGCGGGCAGATCACTTGAGGTCAGGATTTCGAGACCAGCCCGAACAACATAATGAAACCTGTCTCTACAAAAAAAAAAAAAAAAAAATTAACCAGGTGTGGTGGTACACACCTGTAGTCCAAGCTATTCAGGAGGCTGAGGTAGGAGAATAGCTTGAACCCAGGAAGTGGAGGTTGCAGTGAGCCAAGGTTGTGCCACTGCACTTCAGCCTAGGCAACAGAGTGAGACCCTGTCTCAAAAAAAAAAAAAAAATCAAAAATCAATTGACTATAAATGTACTTGTGTATTTCTGGACTCTCAATTCTATTCCATTGATCTATACGTCTCTCTTGATGCCAGTACCACACTATCTTGATTACTGTATATTTGTAATAAGTTTTGAAATTAGGAAGTGTAAGTCCTCCAATTTTGTTATTACTTTTTTTTAATAGAGACAGCTTTGCCATTTTGACCAGGCTGGTCTTGAACTCCTGGCCTCAAGCAATCCACCAGCCTCAGCCTCCCAAAGTGCTGGGATTACAGGTGCGAGCCACAATCCCAGTCTAACAATTTTGTTGTTTTTCAATATGATTTGGCTATTCTGGGTCCCTTGCATTTCCATATGAATTTTAGGATCAGCTTGTCAATTTTTGTCCAAAAAGGACAGCTGGAATTTTGATAGGTATTGCAGTGAATCTGTAGATCCATTTGGAGAGTATTTCCATGTTAATTACACTAAGCCTTCAGATCTGTGAACATGAGACCAGGACTAGGAAGCCCAGGATGTCCACTCTTGCCACTTCTATTCAACGTCGTATTGGAGTCAGGGCAATTAGGCGAGACAATGAGATCAAAGGCATCCAGAATGGAAAGGAAGAAGTAAAATTCTATTTGCAGATGACATTATTTTATATATAGAAAATTTCCATTTGTTTAGGTCTTCTTTAATTTCTTTCAACAATATTTTGTAGGTTTTAGCATATAAGTTTTGCATTTCTTCTGCTAAATTTATTCCTATGTTTTCAAAATTATTTTTCATGTCATATTATGTTCCTATGACTGCTTTTACAAATTACCATAAACATGGTGGCTGAAAACAACGGGAATTTATTATGTCATCATCCAGGAGGCCAAAGGTTCAAAATCAGTTGAATCTGTCTGAAATCAAGATGTTAACAGGGCCACACTCCCTCTGGAGTCTGTAGGGGAGAACTTGTTCATTGCCCCTTTCAAGCTGGTGGCCATGTCACTCCAGTCTCTGCCTCTTTGGTCACATTGCCTCCTCTTCTGTGTTGTCAAATCTCCTCTGCCTCTGTTTTATAAGGATACTTGTGATTGGATTTAGGGCCCACTTGGATAATCCAGAATAATCTCCCTAAGGTAATCCCCTGGATTTTATCACATTTGTAAAGACCCTTTTTTCTTATAAGGTAACATTCCCAGGTTCTAGAGATTAGGACTTGGTATTTTGGGATGGCCATTATTCAGCTGTTGCAGATCCTATTGTAAATGGAATTGCGTTTTAATTTTATTTTTTGATTGTTCATTCCAGTATGTAGAAATCCAATTGATTTTTGTATATTAATCTTGTGCCCTGCAACTTTGCTGAACTCATTTATGTTTTTTGTTGTTGTTTGTTTTGAGACAGAGTCTCACTCTGTCACCGAGGCTGGAGTGCAGTGGCACTGTGTTGGCTCACTGCAACCTCCGTCTCCTGGGTTCAAGCAATTCTCCTGCCTGAGCCTCCCGAGTAACTGGGATTACAGGCGTCCACCACCACACCCTGTTAGTTTTTATATTTTTAGTAGAGATGGGGTTTCACCATGTTGGTCAGGCTGGTCTTGAACTCCTGACCTCGGGTGATCCACCCACCTTGGCCTCCCAAAGTGCTGGGATTACAGGCATGAGCCACTGCGTCCAGCCTAGGTGAATTCATTTATTATTCTAATTGTGTTTTAGTGGATTCCTTAGAATTCTCTATATATAAAATAATGTCATCTGCAAATAGAATTTTACTTCTTCCTTTCCATTCTGGATGCCTTTGATCTCATTGTCTTGCCTAATTGCCCTGACTCCAATACAATGTTGAATAGAAGTGACAAGAGTGGACATCCTAGGCTTCCTACTCCTGATCTTATGGGGAAAGCATTAAGTCTTTCACTATTAAGTATTATGTTAACTGTGGAGTTTCAATAAATGCCCTTTATCAGGCTGAGGAAGTTTCCTTCTATTCCTAGTTTGTTAAGTGTTTTTATTCTGAAATGGTGTTATATTTTGTCAAATGCTTTTTCTACGTCTATTGAGATGATCATGTGCTTTTTGTTCTTGATTCTGTTGCTAATGTGTGTTATATTAATTGACTTTCAAATGTTAAGCTAGCTTTACATTCCTGGTGTAAATCCTAGTTGCTCAGGGTGTATAATCCTTTTTATGTGTTGATGGGTGCAATTTGCTTATACTTTGTTAAGAATCTTTACATCCATATCCATAAGAAATATTGTTCTGTATTTTTCTTTTCTTGTGATACCTTTGTCTAGTTTTGATGTCAGGATAATATTGGCCTCATAAAAATGAGTTGGGAAGTGCTGAGAAATTTTTAACAACCATATCCATGAATTTTTCGTATAGTCTGTTTCAGAAAGTTGAACACAAATATTTTAAATATGTATCATGTGGTGTGATAAAACAATAATGGAAACTTCTGTCTCTTGTTTTAAAATTCCAATACATTTGAACTTTTAACCTAACATGACTGGAGCACCATCCGTTTTGATAGAAACCAAACTTTTTATATCTAGCAAAATTCTTCTATTCCATGAGTTTAATTTTGGGGGGAGTCACATATTTCTTTGTACCTTTAGAAGTCTTTTGAGACTAATGAAACAAAACAAAACAAAAAGCCAAAAGTATTAATTGGACAGTGTCTCATACTGCACAATTCATCTAAAGCTAAAGAAAAGCACTTGCAATTTTTGAAATTTTGAATCATTTGAATTTTTTTTTTTTTTTTTTTTTTTTTTTTT
>NC_037675.1:24601310-24741540 GCF_003255815.1 Theropithecus gelada | reverse complement strand
TTTTTTTTTTTTAGACAGTCTTGCTCTGTCACCCAGGCTAGAGTGCAGTGGTGTGATCTTGGCTCACTGCAACCTCTGCCTCTGGGTTCAATCAATTCTCATGCCTCAGCCTCCTGAGTAGCTGGGATTATAGGCATGTACCACAACGCCTAGCTAATTTTTGTATTTTTAATAGAGACAGGGTTTCCTCATGTTGGCCAGGCTGGTCTTGAACTCCTGACCTAATCTGATCTGCTGCCTTGGCCTCCCAAAGTGCTGAGATTACAGGCATGAGCCACCACTCCCGGCCTGAATCATTTGAATTTTGACTTTGTTAGAGGTGTCTTGAATTCCATAGCAACTGTTTTGTGTCTTAAATTGGAGAGCCTTCATTAAAAATTTTTTTTTCTAGACTTTTCCTTATAATTTTCTAACAAAATTTTCATAACTGAAACAACAGATTTTTTTACATCTCCATCTAAATGTGGTTTTCTTTTTTGTGTAAGAATCTAAGCCATTTTATTGCTCAATAAAGCTACAAGCTCAGATTCTGTTAATTTTTAAAAAATTTTTGGACATTTAATTTTGATTTTAGGAGACTAATTTTATCAATCCATTTTGATTATTGAGCAGAAATTTAAAAATCAAGTTCACTATGTATTTATGGAAAATTTCTGTTAATATTTTGTCCATTTTATTATCTTAAAATTTTTTTACACAAGGAACAACTTTTTCCCCCCATTTTGCTTTGCTGCTGCAAATTGCTATTGCCATCCATGGTGACATTTGTAATCACTCACATTTAAAGTGATTATTGATATATTTGAATTATATATTTACCATGTGTGTAATTGTTTTGTATTCACTACAGCTTTTTGTTTTTTAAAAATTCTTCCCTCTTTTTCTGCCTTCTCTGGTTTTAACTGAGCATTTTATGGGATTACATTTTCTCTCCACTCAACATATCTAAAAGAAAACTGTTTCTCTACTCACAAGACTTCTGATACCAAATATGTAGGGTTTTCACACAGAGCAATTTCCAGTTCTCTGCAGATGCCAACTGAGTGTGCTATAATTTATTTTTTGTTGTTGTTGGTTTGTTTGTTTTGTGACAGGGTCTCACCGTGTCAGTCAGGCTGGAGTGCTATGATGCCATCATGGCTCACTGCAGCCTCGAAATCCTGGGCTCAAGCAATTCTCCTGCCTCAGCCTTGTGAGTAGTTAGGACTACAGGCAGGGGCCACCATGCCAAATAATTTTTTTTTTAATTTTTTGTGGGGATAGGGTCTTGCAATATTGCCTAGGCTGTTCTCAAACGCCTCCCCTCAAGTGATCCTCCCGCCTTGGCCTCCCAAAGTGCTGGGATTACAGGTGTGAGCCACCATGCTCGGCTAAGTGTGCTACAATTTAATCCATTCCGATACTAACTACCTGGAGTTAGCACACATCCCACAGATTAAAGACTTAGTCCCACAAGACTGCCCCACCTCCACATCAGACGCCAGTTACAAGTATTGGATCCCCAGGTTACCCACACTTCTCTCTCATTGGACTACAAATTGAAGATTCCCATGACCCCCTCCTCAGACTCAGTAATTTGTTTTAATGGCTCACAGAATGCAGGGAAGCTATTTACTTACCTTTACCAGTTTATTATGAAGGCTATCATAAAGGATACAGATGAATCACTGAAGAGGCACACAGGGCAAGGCCCAGAAAGGTCCTGTGCACAGGAGCTTCTGTTCCCATGGATTTGAGGTGCACTATCCTCCCAGCACATGGATGTGTTCACCAACCTGGAAACCTTCTCAACCTCATCATTTAAGGTTTTTTTGGAGGTTCCATTACATAGACATGATTGATTAAGTCATTAGGCATTGTGATTAATTCAATGTCTAGCCCCTCTCCCTTCTCTGGAAGTTGGGCGGAAGGGGTGGGTGCTGAAAGTTCCAACCTATTTTAGTTCATTCTGCTGCTGTAACAAAAGCATCACAGACTGGGTAATTTATAAATAATAGACATTTATTGGCCTGGCGTGGTGGCTCACACCTGTAATCCCAGCACCATGGGAGGTCGAGGCGGGTGGATCACCTGAGGTCAGGGGTTTGAGACCACCTTGACCAACGCGGAGAAACCCCGTCTCTACTAAAAATACAAAATTAGCTGGGCGTGGTGGTGTATCCTCGTAATCCCAGCTACTTGGGAGGCTGAGGCAGGAGAATTACTTGAACCCGGGAGGTGGAGGTTGCAGTGAGCCGAGATTGCACCATTGCACTCCAGCCTGGGCAACAAGAGCGAAACTCCATCTCAAAAAAAAAAAAAAAAAGAAAAAAGAAATTTATTTCTCACTGTTCTGGTAGCTAGGAAGTCCAGGATGAAGGCACTGGCCGACTTGGGGTTTGGCAAAGGCTTGCCTTCTGCTTCCCAGAAGGTACTTTGTGACTCCATCCTCTGGAGGGGACATATATTGTGTCCTCACTTGGCAAAAGAGCAGAAGGGCGAAAGAAATGAATTTTCTCCCTCAGGCTGTTTTAGAAGGATACTAAACCCATCCACAAGGAGGAGCTCTCATGGCCTGGTCACTCCCAAGGTCCCCAATTCTTAATAATGTCATCTTGTGGGAGCTATAGTCCAACACATGAATTTTGCAGGGACACATACATTCAAATCGTAGCCCTCTAATCGCATAGTTGGTCCCTCTGCCAGTCAGCCCCTATCCTCCTAGGGTCACTTCATTTACACAAGACCAGGTATGGTTGCAAGGGCCTATTATGAATATCAATAACTACCACCTCTATCAGCCTGGATATTCCAAGGGTCTGAGATACTCTGTGTGAGGAATTGGGGACAAAAATAAAATATTAATTTATTGTATTACGCTAGGAGCTCTGTGTCAGAAACCAGGGATAAAGACCAAATATATATTTCTTATCATATCACTATATTATGTACACTTCTGGGTTTGTTTGTTTGTTTGTTTGTTGAGATGGAGTTTCACTCTTGTCACCCAGGCTAGAGCATAATGGCACGATCTCGACTCACTGAAACCTCTGCCTCCCAGGTTCAAGCGATTCTCCTGCCTCAGCCTAATGTGTAGCTGGGGTTACTGGCATGCACCCCTGTGCCCAGCTAATTTTTGTATTTTTAGTAGAGACGGGGTTTTACCACATTGCCCAGGCTGGTCTCCTGACCTCAGGTGATCCACCCACCTTGGCCTCCCAAGTGCTGGGATTGCAGGCGTGAGCCACCATGCCCGGCCCCAGTTACACTTCTTACAAAAATTTTTTAGTGGTTACCTTAGGGTTTGCAATATACATTTACAACTAATCTAAGTCCACTTTCAAATAGTATTCTGTCTCACAGTTAGTGCAGGTACCTTATAACAGAGTATTCCCAATTCCTCCCTCCCTTCTCTAGTAATATTGCTGTAATTCATTGAACCACTTGTTCATGTGCTCTAATCACCCAATCCATTGCTGCTATTATTACTTTGAACAGTTATCTATTAGATCAGATAGGATTAAGAAAAATAAAGATTTATTTTATCTTCATCTTCTGCTTTCTCTGATGTTCTTCTTTCTTTATGTAGATGCAAGCTTCTGATTTATGTAATCTTTTAGCATTTCTTGAGAGGAAGGTCTACTGGTGACAGATTCCCTCACTTTTGTTTGTTTGAGAAAGTCTTTTTTTTTTTTTTTTTTTTTTTAATTGGAGTAGACTCCATTCTACAAAACAGAAAGGTTCCCCTGAGGGAGTCTTTATTTTCTCTTCACTTTTGAGAGATAATTTCACTGTATACAAAATTCTAGTTTAGTGGGGTTTTTTTTCATATTTAATATTTCACTTTACTCTCTTCTTGCGTGCAGATTTCTGACAAAAAATTACAAGTTAATTCTTATCCGTTCCTCTATAGGTAATTTTTTTCTCTTCTTTAAGATTTTCTTTGTCTTTGGTTTTTGCAATTTGAATATGATATGCCAGGTATAGGTTTTTTTGGTATTTATCCTGCTTTGATATTTTTCTCTAATCTTCCTGCATTATGGTTTGAGTTCTGTCATTAATTTAACAAAATTATCAGCCATTATTGCTTCAAATATTTATTCTGCCCATTTCCTTCTTCTCCTTCTGGTATTTCCATTACACATAATTACATCTTTTGTAATTGTCCCACAGTTCTTGAATATTCTGTTTCTTTTCTTTTTCTGTTACTTTCCTTTTTGCATTTCAGTTTGGGACATTTCTATTGACATATCTTCAAGCTCATTGAATATTTCCTCAGCCACGTCCAATCTACTAATCCATCAAAGGCGTTCTTCCTTTTGGTCAGTGTTTTTGACTCTAACATTTCCTTTTGATTCTTTCCTAGAGTTCTCATCTCTCTGTTTACATTACCCATCTGTTCTTGAATATTATCCACTTTTTTCATTAGAGTCCTTAGCATATTAATCATAGTCAATTTCAATTTCCACTGCAATAATGTATTAACCATGTTTTTTAATTTTCTGTACTTTATGAGGTTTTGACATCTTAGGGTCCTGCTAATCCTGGAAAGACTGCCTTTCCCAGAGCTAACTGATTTCTAGAGGCAGTAAACAACTTGCCCATGAGCATCAAGCAAACCAACCAATCCAAAGCCTGTATCCCTAACCACCTCCTTTATCTAACTCTTGCACACTAAGCCAATATTTCCTCTGCTCTAAATCATCTCAGGGCCAGAGACCAGACAACTAGAGATCACTGCTGTAACACAGAGCCTGCTAAAATTGTCCAGACTGATCAAAGCTAAGCTATTTACCTTGCCCTGCCTTCCTTTCCTGTGGAAAACACAGTAAAGGCTTGTGTCCATGCTTTTCTCTCTCTGTTTACCTCCTGACTGAATCTGATGCTTCTCCATCTGGCCCTGTGTGGCATGACTTGCCCCTCCCCTTAAGAGCTGTAATAAACTCTTCTTTCAAGGCAGTTGTCTCCATGTTTGTCATTTTACCATATTTGATTAAAACAAAATCCTCAGTACATTTTAAAACAGATAATACCAAAATCTCTGCCATATCTGAGCCCAGTTCTGATGCCTGCTATGTCTCTTTGGATTGTGTTTTTTCTTGTCTTTTAGCATGCCTTGTAATTTTTTGCTGAAAGCAGACATGATGTATTGGGTAATAGGAATTGAGGTAGACTTTGTGTGAAGTTTTATTTTTATTTTTATCTGGCTAGGAGTTAGACTGTGTTTAGTTTGCTACAGCTGTAGGTGTCAAAGATTTTAATTTCTTCTAAAATCCTTGTGTTTGCCTCCTCTGTTGTCTTTGAGTTTCCCTAGAAACTCCTTCGTAAATAGAATCTAAGCCTTGTAGCCCTTTCATCTATAATCCACTTTTACTATTCAGGAGTCCTGTTGATGTGATAGCAAGATATGGGGTAGGAGAGCATTCTATAATCCTATGATTAGGGCTCAGTATTTTAGTGGGCCTGTGACTCTAGACTGTAACCTTCATAATTGCTTCTTAGGGTATTGTTTTGTTTTGTTTTGTTTTTTCCCCCATATGTGAGACAAGAAGTCCAGAATGAGATGGAGCTAGATAATTTCCTTTTCTCCAAGTAAGACAAGACATCGGCGAAGGCTTTTCCCCTGCTGGATAGGCCTTTGTTGTGGAGAAAGTTCTGGTTTTATTTCTAAAAGGTCACTTTACCCTCCTCCTGCCAAACACAAGGATATTTTTCTCAATTCTTCATCATGAAAACCTGGTGGGAGGTAAAACTCAAGAAAGTGTGGGTTCTCCCCTTAGGCTGGGCTCCCAGGAGTTTTTAACTCTCAAGCTAATTCACACTCAGCGTCTGGCAATTCATCGAAGTTACCATTTAGGTGTACCTGTCAGTTACTGGTTCCAGCACCTCCTGCTTCAGGTAAGCTGGCTTGTATTCTCTGTATTCACCTGTCTCTCCAGTTTTCAGGTTGAGAGTTTGTCCTGTAGCCAAAATTCTCTAATAGAGCTAAGAAAAGTTGTAGGTTTCCAGTTCAGCTTTCTTCTTGCTTTGAGAATGAGAGTGACCGACTTATAATCTCTTTACATGTTGGAGTGTTCACAATCAGAAGTGTTCACACTAGATTCTATATTAGTAACATGCCTTCATTTTAAACTAAAACATTTTGTACACACTGATTTTCCAACTAGAAAAGTGTTATATTTATTAAATTAAAATAATAAGTATTTCGATTTAATTACCAATTATGACTCTACATAAGTATCACTATAACTGTGCTATCTATATCAAATATTCAAATAAACACATTATAATGTTAAATTAGTGTGACAAAAACGCATTGGAACAAATCAAACTATTGACAACAACTAGTTTGGTGGTATCTGTGTATACACTAGAAACAACGCATATTCTTGACTAGAAACAATGCATATTCTTGTTATGTTACTACAATACGACAATATCTTATGTTGATCATTAAAGTAAAACAATTCTACCAAAACAACAAAGCTGTGTTTTACAGAAAAGTATTTTACACTGCTTTAGTTTTTTTTAAGAGCTTTATTGAGGTATAATTTACATAGCATAAAATTCACCCCTTTATACGACTCAATTATTTTTAAGGAAAATTTACATTTGTGGAAGCATCACCACAATCCAATTTAGAGCATTCCCAATGCTCCAAAGGGATCCCTTACACCCATTTGCAGTCCATTGCCATTTCCACCACCAGCTTCAGGCAGCCACTGCCTTCTGTCTTCACAGATTTTCCTTTTCTGGACATTTCATATAAATGGAATCATAAAATAATAGGTGGCCTTTTCATCTGGATTCTTTCATTTAGTATGTTTTTGAGGTAAATCCATGTTACATTAATAACATGTATCAGTACTCATTCCTTTTTATTGTTGAATAATATTCCATTGTATGGATGTACGACATTTTGTTTATCTATTCACCAAATGATAAACATTGGGATTATTTCCACTTTTTGGATATTATGAATAATGCTTCTTTGAACACGTTTATATAAGTCTTTGTGTGGATATATACTTTCTTTTCTATTGAGTAAATACCTAAAAGTGGATGGCTGAGTTATTCGGTACATGTATGTCAGTTAAGCTTTTAAGGAAAGTTCAAACTGTTTTCCAAAGTAACTGTTCCATTTTACATTCTCACCAGTAGTGTTTCAGGGTTTTGGTTTCTCCACATCCTAGCCGCAATTTATTATTGCCTGTCTTTTTTATTACAGGCACATTAATGGGTATGAAGTGGTATCTCATTGAGGTTTTAATTAGAATTTTTCTATAACGATTGATGATGTTGAGCATATTTTCATGTGCTTATTATACATTTGCATATCTTTGTTGAGATATGTATAAATCTTTTCTTTCTTTAACCTTGCTAATCAGCTGACTTTAAGTCTATAAATCTTTTGACTATTTTAAAATTCTGTTGTCTTATTATTGAGTTGTAATAATTCTTTATCTATTCTTAACACAAGTCCTTTATTAGAAATATGATTTGCAAAATCCAGTCTGTGTCTTGGATTTTAATTTTCTTTTTAAAATTTCAATCTTCTTAATGACATCTTTTGAAGCACAAAATCTTTCAACTTTGATGAAGTCCAACTTATCAATTTTGTCTTTTGTGGATTATGCTTTTGGTATTGTATGTAAGAACTTGTTTCCTAACCAAAGACTTTTCCTATGTTTTCTTCCAAAAATTATAAGTTTTAGACCTTACATGTAAGTTTCTGAACTGTTTTAAGTTATTTTTGTGTATAGTGTGGGGTGTGGTCTAAATGTATCTTTTTGCATGTGTGTATCCAGCACCATTTCCTCAATGAATTGCTTTGGAACCTTTGTTGAAAATAAATTGATCTCCCTTCATTTTAAATTTTAACTAAATGAAAAATTCAGTGTTTTAGTTGCAGTAGACACATTTCAAGTACCCAACAGCCATGTTTGGCTAGTGACTACCACACTCAATAGTGCAGCCCTGGGGGACACAAAGATGAAAATATTACAATATCTGAACCCCAAGGACCTCATATTCTGGTGACATCAACTTAAGGAAACTGAAGCAGTGTGAGAATAAGCAATATGCTAACAATGAAAAGCAACAGCAGGAAAAAAAGCCACAATGATTGTAAGTTAATGCTTTCAAAGAGTGGCTATATGTAAACATATTCATAATTTTTGACTAAGGAATTCATCTCCTAGAATTTGTTCTATTGAAATTATTCAAAAGAAAAAGAAGCCATGTGTACTTATGTTTAGAAATACATTATTTATAAGTTCAAAAAAACTACAAACGGGGGTCAGGGGAAATGAGGAGTAACTGCTAATAGGTATGGCATTTCTTTTGGGGGTGATGAAAATGTTCTAAAATTCGATAGTGGTGATGCTTGCACAACTCTCACTATACTAAAAACTACTGAGTTGTATGTTGTAAAATGGTAAATTTTATGGCATATGAATTACATCTCAATAACAATGTCATTTAAAACTATAAACAATCTAAATATCAAACAAGTAAATGTTAATATTTTAACTCAGAAATAGCAAATGAATAGCTCCGTAGCTCCATTTATTGGACATTTACTACATGCCAGGCACTATTCTGAGCACTTTACATGCATTAATTCAGTGGTTCTCAAAGTGTGGTCCTCAATCCAGTAGCATCCAGTATGCAAATTCAGGCATCCCAGGCTGGAGTACAGTGGTGCAGTCTCAGCTCACTGCAATCTCCACCTCCCAGGCCCAAGTGATTCTCCTGCTTCAGGCTCCCAAGTAGCTGGGATTATAGGCATGCGCCACCGCACCACCTAATTTTTTTTGTATTTTTCGTAGAGACGGGGTTTCACCATGTTGGTCAGGCTGGTCTCAAACTCCTGACCTCAAATGATCTGCCTGCCTCAGCCTCCCAAAGTCCTGGGATTACAAGTGTGAGCCACTGCTCCCAGCCAAGAAAATGTGTCCTAACAAAGCTTCTGTGTGATTCTGTAGCATGAACAAGTTTGAGAATCTCTGTATGTGTTAAACCATTCTTGAATTGCTATGAAGAAGTACCCGAGACTGGGTAATTTACAGAGAAAAGAGGTTTAGTTGTCTCACAGTTCTGCAGGCTTTACAGTGTCTGCTCAGCTTCTGGGAAGGCCTCAAGGAACTTTTACTCATGGCAGAAGCCAAAGCAGGAGAAGCCACGTCATCTGGCAAGAGCAGGAGCAAGAGAGGGAGAGGGTGCCACACACTTTTAAACAACCAGATCTTGAGAGAACACACACACTGTTGTGAAGACAGCACCAAGGAGATGGAGCTAAATCATTCATGAGAAATCTACTCCCAGGACCTAAACACCTCCCACCAGGCCCCACCTCCAACACTGGGGATTACATTTCAACATGAGATTTGGGGGGACACATATTTAAACTATATCACTGTATTACGTTATCTAATTCTGACAGCAAACCCATAGGTGAGCAATATTCTTATCCCCATTTATGAAATAGAAGATTGTAAAAATATGAAATGCTAATTGGTATTTTATCAGATTATGTACATATATACTTACACACAGCAGCCATACAAAAAATACATATTACACACTATACACACCCCTTGGAAAGAACTGAACAAAGGAGAATAATATGATTGGGTAGGAGATCTTGGGTGTCATTTTTGTAGTTGTAAAGTTTCAACAAAGTTTGTTTTGTGTGTTTCAGGGGTAGCTGTGTTGGACTGGCGAGTGCTTTCATAGCAGAGCCAATGAGCTGTGCCTAGAAGAGCAGGCAGAAAAAGTCCCGACAAGGTCAGGGCCTGAGAAAGCCCAACTTGAGGTAAGGATGCTGTCTGTAGACCAGTCAGACCTGGTGGGAGACTGTGAAGGGATAAGGTGGGGCAGTTGGGCCAGCTTATGGAGCACCTTTAAATGCGAGCCAGAGGAGTCCAGGCTTCATCTTAAAGACAACAGGGAGCCCTGGAAGTTTCTATGAATGACAGATACGTAAGTAGTGCTTTAGAAAATCAAGTCTGCTAGCCATCTGGTGAAATGAGCCTCTGGAAGACTAGTTAAGGTGCTGTTGCAATTATCCAGACATGAAAAGGGGCCTTGCCTAGTGTTTATAGAGAGAATGGAAAAGAAGGGAGGAGGCAGGACATTTCGAAGGTGGAATCTACAGAATAGTATAAATATAATTGAGTACCCTTCTCCTGGATCGCTTCTCCTTTCTCATCTCTAGTTCCCAGTTTCTCTAGGTAGTTTTCTTCATTCTCTACCTGTGACCACAAATCTAGAATCTCTCATGCAAATGAATCAGAAACTAAACATTGTTTTCCCCAAGAATGACGGGTTATGCCACCTATTCTATAAAATCAGATCCATGATCTCTCTTAAAACACATTAATAGCTGCTCAGTGCCTATAGAGTCCAAACTTCCTTAACTTGGTTCAGAAGGTCCTTCATGACCAGCTGATTCTGCCTTCTAGGCTCTTCTCTTGTCATATTCCCCTGATTACTCCCATACTTTAGCTATTCTGAATCAATTTCAGTTCTTCTCGGGGCTTTGGACATGCTGGTTTCTCTGCTCACCTCCTTCTTGACATATTCTGATATAATTTGGATCTGTGTCCCCAGCCAAATCTCATATTGAAATGTAATCCCCAATGTTGGAGGTGGGGCCTGGTGAGAGGTGACTGGATCATGGGAGCAGATTTCTTATGAATGGTTTAGCTGCATCCCCCTTGGTACTGTCCTCATGGTAGTGAGTGAGTGAATTCTGGTACAATCTGGTCATTTGAAAGTGTGCAGCACCTCCCCTTCTCTCTCTTGCTCCTGCTTTCACCATGTGACATGCCTGCTCCCTCTTCACCTTCCACCATAATTGGAAGCTTTCTGAGATCTCCGCAGAAGCAGATACCACTGTGCTTCCTGTACAGCCTACAGAACTGTGAGCCAACTGAACCTCCTTTCTTTATAAATTACCCAGTCTCAGGGATTTCTCTATAGCAATGTGAGCATGGACTAATATATATTCCAATTTATCCTTTAAGTCTCATCTAAAATGGCGTTTCTTCTAGAGAACCTTCCCTGATCTGCAGTCCAAATCATATGGCCTTGCTTCATGCTCCCATGGCATCCGGACTTTGCCCTTCATAGCACCTGGTACTTCCTCCATCATAGAACCTGTTCTGTTATATTGCAACCACCTCTGTGCTTGTCTGCCCTGCTACGGTGTTAAAGTAATTGAAATGGACACTGGGCCTGAGGAATCCCTGAGCAGGAAAAGCCAGTTAGGCCTCTTAAGTGATCTTAACCTTGGTTGATTTGCAAACATAAGTGAAACTGTACTTGGGCTATTTCTTGTAAATGCCTATATTAAAGAAAAAAGAACCTAAGCTCAATGAATCAGAAGCAACCAACAAACTTATAATTATGTGACTAGGGACTTTCCAACAGGACAGACCAAATAAGACAGCTGTATAACTGTAACCAACCAAATGTTTTATTTGCCTTACTTCCATGTTTCTTCTGTAAAAACCTCCCACTGGTGTACCCTTAGTGGAGCCTCCCAGCCACTTCTGGTTTGGAGCTGCCTGATTCATGAATTGCTGTTTGCTCAAGTAAACTCTTTTAAATCTTATGTGCCTTAGTTTATCTTTTTAACAACATTATTCTGTGAGCTCCCAAAGTCAAGACTATGCCTGCCACAAAACTGGTGCTAATCAATGTTGGTGGAATGAATTCCTGGGGTGTGGTGAGCTGTGTTCCTGTTAACTGCAGCGGAACAGTAGGCCTGGAAGGACCTGGGATCTGGAGTTAGACAGGACCAAGTGAGATGGGGCAGATCCCAGAGAACATTCTCATTGCAGAGGCTGGGAGGATGTCCAGACTAGCCTGGCAGCAGATAAAAGGAGGTAGTCTATGAAAGCAATCAGAATCAGGAAGATGTTCTAACAAGAGGGCACTAGAACAGGTTTGGAAAGCCAAGCAGGCCATAGATAGTAATAGATACATTCACTGTTTGTTAGAACCTGTGCCTGTAACTTCATGTACATAATCCTCAAGATAAGTATATGGAGTAGGTATTGCCATCGACATTTTACAGATAAGACTGAGGTTTAGAGCTGGGATTCAGAGCAAGATCTTCTTGGTTCCAAAGCCTGTGCTCTTTCCTCTACATTAGTGCTTCTTTTTTTTTTTTTTCTTTTTTTTTTTTTGAGACGGAGTCTTGCTCTGTTGCCCAGGCTGGAGTGCAGTAGTGCGATCTCGGCTCACTGCAAGCTCTGCCTCCCAGGTTCACATCATTCTCCTGCCTCAGCCTCCCAAGTAGCTGGGACTACAGGCACCCGCCACCATGCCTGGCTAATTTTTTGTATTTTTAGTAGAGACAGGGTTTCACTGTGTTAGCCAGGAGGGTCTCGATCTCCTAACCTCGTGATCCGCCTGCCTTGGCCTCCTAAAGTGCCGGGATTATAGGCGTGAGCCACCGCGCCCAGCCAGTGCTTCTTAAACGTTAATGTGCACAGAATCACCTTGGGTTCTTGTTAACATGCTAATATCTCAATAGATCTAGGCTGGGGCCTGAGGTTCTGCAATTCTAACAAACTCCCACTGATGCTGATGCTGCCAGTCTATGGATTATATTTTGGGTCATAAGACTGCACATGATACTGCATGTTTTTCTCAGAGACGTTAAATAGCACACCCAGGTCACATAGCTGGTTCATGGTAGAGCCAGGATTTTTTAACCTAAGTCGGACTCCAAAATCTTAGTTCTTAGTTATCAAAATATGCTGTCTCCTTCTATGAGCAGGAAACAGTGCCCCCGGCTTCTTGGCTGGGGCTTAAGGGAAAAATCTAATCCCTGAGAAGTAGACAGGGGCCAGAAAAACTTAAAGGGTTACCAAGACAAGGCCTCTGGCAGAGGGAACCAGGGCTCAGTTACCAGCCTGTGGCACAGGGTGGGGCCCAAGTCTTAGGAACAAGATAGAAGCTGAATTTCTAGAACTAGGGCACAGCAGCAAAGGTGATGATGCTGAGACTCCAAGTGTGGGCCAGAGCCCATGCAGGTCCTCCTCCTGGGTTTTCACATGCATCCGGGGACAGGGGTGGGACTGACCCTTCAGGTATAATGAGGCATGGGAGAGGGGAAGAAGGACACAAGGGCTGGGAGCCAGGCCACTCCTCATATTCTCTTCCCGAGGATTTTTGGCACTGCCCAGAGAGGTGAGGCCTTCTTGAGGCTCACCTTTGGGGCTGTAGGCCCCACTCCCTGCACTTCCCTTTCTCCTCCTCCATTCTCTTGATTTCAAGCCTTCCAATTCCACTTTGGTCCTCCACAGGCATGCCCCCTGTTTGCAAGAGAGGATGGTTGCATATCTCAGGCCCTTATCCTACTGATAGAGCTGTCAGGAGCCATAATAATTATCTTATATTTTTCTTTCCTTTCTTCCATCCCACCTTTTCCTTTTGATTGGCCAGGGCACACGGTGGGTCTCTGAAAAGGCAGAAACTGGGGAATTAGTATTGGCTTAGTGTGGGACCTGCAGTGGGGAGGAGGGGGAGCAGCACAGAGCAGAATGAGAGTAGAGAGTTGGGCATTTCAGATGCTTCTGGTCTCTTGCTTTCACATCAGGAATCCAGTCATCCACGCTACACCAGCTGTCAGCTCAAGGGCTGCATCAGCGTCATCAACTATATTAGGATCTTGCTCAAAACTTTTGATTGACTTTTGGCTAAAGGCCACTTTAGAGCTTCCACACAAAGGACAGGTACAAATGTGACATTCAGGACAAGTTCCAGAGTTCAAAACAGAAAAACGACCAGATACAATGACCACCTTTTTCTGGGCATGAAAAATGTGACATTTCAGAACCAGCCTTGCAAAATTAATTACTAGGCATCATTATGCCAATGCTACCATTGTAAGAAAAAAAAAAAAAAGTCTTTTTCACAAGCAGAGACAGGTAACTCTGCCAGGAGGATAATCTCCCATGACCGGAGAGTCTATCATGCGCCTACTGTCACTTCTGACCCCAGACAGACCTTGTCCAAGTGACCTCTCCCGAGAGGAGGATGTCCAGGGACAAAGAAGGGGTGAGGTTAAAAGGGGTCAGCATCCTCTTACTTATCCTTCCTTGGCCTCTTTCATTCATTTCTCAAAATTTACTTTGATTCGTTTTTGAGTGCTGATTACTGTATAGCCTCTGAAGGCTCTGGTAACTGTCCACATGTGTCACTTGAAGAGGGATCCTGGAATCATTAATGACTTGAGAAGCTTCCAAAAACTACATACATTTTTTTTAAGTCAGCATTCCCTGATTGCATATACATGTTTCATTTTTTTTTTTATATCCCAGTTAAAAAAAATCCCCATGTGGCCGGGCACAGTGGCTCATCCCAATAATTCCAGCATTTTGGGAGGCCAAGGCAGGAGGATTGTTTGAGTCCAGGAGTTTGAAACCAGCCTGGGCAATATAGGAAGACCCTGTCTCTCTCTCTCTCTCTTTTTTTTTTTAATCCACCGGGTGTGGTGGCTCATGCCTGTAATGCCAGCACTTTGGGAGGCTGAGGCAGGTGGACCACCTGAGCTCAGGAATTCGAGACCAGCCTGGGCAACACGGTGAAACCCCATCTCTACTAAAAAATTAGTTGGGTGTGGTGGTGCGCACCTATAATCCCAGCTACTGGGGAGGCTGAGACACAAGAATTGCTTAAACCTGGGAGGCAGAGGTTGCAGTGAGCAGAGATCACACCACTGCATTCCAGCCTGAGTGACAGAGTGAGACACTGTCAAAAAAAAAAAAAAAAAAAATCCCATCGTGTATTTTATGCATATACATAAAAGGTTCCAAATGGACAAGCACAGGATACACTCTGACTATTAACCTTTGGGGATGGGATTGTGAACAGTGGAAGGGACTTCACTTCTTTTGCCTTATAGAAGATTTACTGTTTGAATTTTTAAAGTAATGAGCATTACTTTTATAATTTGGGAGAAAGGAAAGAAGAAAGGAAGGAAAGAAGGAGGGAGGAAGGGAGAGAGGAAGAAAAAAGCAACTTGAGAGAGAGAAGGAACAGAAAGAAAAAGAGAGAAAGCAAGCTACCTCCACCCTCCTCCACCCTCTCCCTGAATATGATCCAGAGAATCTCATCTATGTCCCTCATCCTGCAAGAGCAATTGGAGCCCTCATAGGAACAGAGAACAGCAGCTGCTCACTTTCTTTGGTACATTATTCATCATGTATTTATTTTATTTCGATTTGTCAGACTCAAAAGAGCTCAAAATAAAAATATGCATGATAACTTTTGGCCATTTTAAGTATCAAAACGATAAACACTATTTAGGGATACTAGAGGCAAGAGGGAGGCTAAAGGAAAAATATAAAAGGAACACGTTGGACAAGAAAGAAATAGCAGTTTTAAGTAAATAGCAACAAATACCAGTGTGTTTAAAAACCCAGGAGTCTGCTACTAAGCTTTTAACAACCTTGCCCCTAGAGACTGGGCCAGAAAAGTAGACATAGAAGCCACTGTCTCCTTGATTCCCTTCTTTCCTCCGGAATGCCCACAGCATTGGCCAGCAGCTGTGGACATGGTTCCTCAAGATCCATCCTCTCAAGACCCACCTCCAAGCTCGACTTCACCAGAAACCCTTCTCTCTCTGTCCTGCCCTTTCGTGATTCTTCTGTTTTGCATCCCCATGGCTATGTGTTTGACTTTCCAGTTATTTTGCACATGTTAACCATGTTATTTTGCACTTGTGATCATGTTGCTTGTGTATTTATTCTATTGATCTGAAAACTCTTTGAGCACAAAGACCTCTGGTGCACCTCTTCACCCCTCTCTGTGTCTAGCTGCTGCCTCATCCACGGAGGGTGTTCTGTGACCTTCCATCCCCTTCCCACTACCTCTCTATCCTCTTCTCCAGTCACATTGCCTAGAAACCCGGACACCGTGGCTAGCAGATGACCATGCAGGCACGTCTGTCTAATTCTAGCCAAGGGCATGGGGGAAAGGACAGAGCCCAGGGACCTGTGGCCTATTCTCTGAGAGGACGCCGGGCTAATAATAGGAGGGGAGATTAGGCAGGGATTTGACTGCATTGTTATCTCACAGGAATGGCGTTTGAGAGCCTTGCTTCCAAGCTCTTCCAAGAGTCATGCTACCCCCCTCCATCCCTGAATCTCTGTGGAAGCACCCCCTTCATTCTCTTCTCTCCTTCCATCTGCTCTTCTCTGTCAACCCATCCACCCTGCTCCCCCTCCCCCAGCCCATTCCTCATCCCTTTGCTTTCCACATTCTGGCCTCCATGTGCACCTATTTTCTCTGCTTCTCCTCTGCGGCCCGCAAGTCCTTCCCATGTGTCTCTCCCCGCTCTGGCCTCTTCTGGCTGCTGTCCCTCAACCTCTACCCTTCCCAGAACCCTCCCTGTCTTTACTTTCAGGTATTAAATTTGTTTTCCAGGCTTGTGGCCTTTGTCTCCTCTCCCTTAATACCTTGGGGCCACTCCATGTCTGCCCCTCCACTGTCCCTAGGCCTGCGCCTTCTCCCAAAGCTGAGCTGGACAAGCACAGGTAAGAGAGGCTGAGGTGGGCTGACAGCCTCCACTTCCCCAGCAAGTAGCAATGAGCCCTGCCAACACCAGGCATTCAAACACCTCTGAGAACAAGACCCGGGACAGGCAGGCCACAGACACCTCCCCACACACAGCCAAGCTATTCTTAGGAACCCAGAACGACAAAGGGCCCTTTGCTTTGTTTCACACCGCCCCCATGGAGCTACTCTTGGCAGCCAAGGCTGTAATCTCAGAGACAAGGGGCCCAGGCATGGGGAGACCAGGCTGGAGCCTGTGCCCCCTGCCCTGGCTTCTCAAAGCCACAAGGCTCTGCCCTTGGGCAAGGTCACCTCCTCCACCATGGACAAACACACAGCTCTGCACCTTTTCTGCAGTCTTGGCCTAGTCACTCCACTGTCTTTGTTCCCACGGCCAGACCTCAGCTCCCCCAGCCCCGCTACTATGCAATATCTCTGCATATCTCTCCCTCTGCCCCTCTCCCAGCCTCCCCACAGAACCCTTTCCTGACTCTTCCTCATTCCCAGCAAACCAACTACCATCCCATCTTGCTTCCTTCCCACTCCTCCTGCTTAGAATGGTTCAGCTGTTTTAATCTAGTAAACTCCTAGACCTTTGATAAAGGCCCTTCTTTCCTTGCTACAAGTAGGAAAGCTAAACCTCTGCACTGGTCCCTTCAGACATCCAGGAGCCTGACCAGCTCTCAGCCTCCAATCTGATCCACGGACCTAAGAGGCAGTCTGGCACTCGGACTGCTAGCTGCCCTGGAAAAGTTTCCTTGGGGAAAAGCAGCAGCCAGCTCCCCAGGCCCCTCAGTTCCAAATCTGACTTTGTGACTCTCAGACCCAGGGAGGTCACTTACCACCCTCTCCCATGGCCGGAAGGACCTGCATAATGTGTGTATCTGTTGCCTACTTACTCAGTTTCTAATTCTTGTGGCAAACTTTGGGGCATGTGTAGCAAGGGACTGGAATTAAGGTTCTGCTGGGCTTGCACACCCAGCAGGTGCTGCCGCCGTCTCAAACGCCTGCTACAGCACAGAACATCCCAGAAGGCTCAGCATTCCACCACCTTCCTGGAGCACCAGCAAAAGCCCTGCCCTAAGAGACTAGGAAGCTCTCTTGGGGCTGAGTTGTAGGTTGGGCCCAGTAGAGGCACCTGTACCTTCACACCAGGGACATTGTCTTTCTAGGTAAAGTAAAAATACTGAAACAAAAACAAGCAGAAGACATTGAATTACTGAGCACTACTTATGTTTCCAGATCATTCGCTAGGGCTACTCCCTGCCCTCCAGCCCTACTTTAGTCTTTATACGATGGAACTCAGGAGGCTGAGACCCTTCCCAAGTTAGTCAGTGGGCCCAATGGTGAGAGAGCTCTGCCTTGAGCTCCCTACGTGCATATCTGAAGATGAGGAGGGAGCCAGCTGAGCCTCATGTTTGTAAGCCCACTTTCTGGTGGTGGGCACCCAAACTCCCCAGGCATTCCCAAAGCACCCCCCAGTCTTCCAAAAAGAGAGATGAGAATAAGAAAACAACCAGAAAGTGCAAAAGAAAATGGTGAACAAAACAAGGGCATCTTTTATTACCCCCTCTTCACATATTCTGGACCGCCCTATCTTAAAAACAAAACTGTGCTACTTGGCCCTCTTCCCTTGAGTTGTTGTCTAATCTCATTTCACTGCCAAACTCCTCAACTGCATGGTGTACATCCACTGCTTCCACTTCCTGTCCCCTCATCTTTTTCCTCATTAACTCCCTGTGGCCTGGCTTTGCCTGTGACACTACACAAGCTGCTTGCTCCAAAATAATCCAAGTTCTTTTCTCTGTCTTCCTGACACACAGCCTTTCTTTGGCATCTGACACTGCTGGCCACCTGCTCTTCTTGAAATGCTTCTTTTGGCTTCTAGGAAACTGCCCATTTCTCACGCTCCTTGGCTCTCTTTGAATCTTCTCTTCTCTGCAGGCTTCTCTTCCTTCTCCCATCGCTGTGCTGTGGGTATCTCCCAGGCCTTTCCTCTTCTCTCCAACCTCACAGCTTCTTTCACATCCCCTGAGGTAGTCAGTCCTCTTTTTCCAGTTCTGCCCACTGGTCTCATAGCTCCAGCTTCCTTCAGGAAAGCAAAGCATCTTCCATTGGTTGCCCCACTGTTACCTCCAATTCCCCCAAATGGAACATTGTCCTTCCTCCTACGTGTCCCTTTTGCCATTATTCCCCTCCTTGCCGACATCGTGCAGTCATGCCTCTCCCTTCCTCATTTCTTACGTCCAGGCTGTCAGCAAGGCATTTTATTCCTCCTTTAGAAAGGCCTTCCAGCCTTGCCTTTCCTTTCATGCTGCTGGTCTTGCTCTCCTGCCAACGTTGATGACTACTGTAACCTCCTCTCAGGTCTCCCTGCCTCCAGCCTCTCTTCCACAAAGAACCCAATAATACCTCTGCTAGGCCCATCAAACTCTAGTTTCAAGACATCACAGTGACTGCTATGGTTTAGAACTTTAGTCATTCCTCATTGCTTCCAGGGTATTGTCCATTTTGCTGTCCTGGGAAACAGGGCAGAGTCTGTAGAAAGCCCTTTGAGCAAGACAGACCTGGGTCTGAATCCCAGTGCCACGTTTGCTACTTACCTTGAGCAAATATCTTAGCCTGAACCCCATTGCTCCTCCATAAAACACAATTTAAGTGACACACAATTGTGAGCATGTGTGAGATCATGCTGTATAAAACACTGTGCACCTGGCACAGGTGGTCACTCAACATGTATATGGCCCTTTCCCCTCTTTGACAATGTGGCCCCACCTTTCTTTCCTTCCACCTGTGTCTCCAGATCCCCTATAGCATAGTCTTACCAGGCATGTGTCCTCCGAGTCCTTATGAACTCACCACACCATTCCCCTTCCATGCCTTTGGTCACTCTGATTATCATTGCCTAGAACATTTCCTGATACTCAGTGCTTCCCAAAGCCCTCCCCTCACTTCAAGCTCCAGTGTCATGTCCCCATCTTGAAAGCTTATTTTATTTTGTTTTATTTTATTTTATTTTATTTTGAGACAGAGTCTCACTCTGTCCAGACTGGAGTGCAGTGGCGTGATCTCAGCTCATTGCAACCTCTGATTCCCAGATTCAAATGATTCTCATGCTTCAGCGATTCTCACGCCTCCTGAGTAGCTGGGACTACAGGAGTACACCACCATGCCCGGCTAATTTTTGTATTTTTTGTAGAGATGGGGTTTTCATTATGTTGGTCAGGCTAGTCTTGAACTCCCGACCTCAAGTGATCTGCCTGCCTTAGCCTCCCAAAGTGCTTCGATTGCAGGTGTAAGCCACCAACTCCTAGCCTGCTCCTATCCAGTGGCCTGACCAATGTCACCACTTGGCCTGGGTCAACTCCTGGTGGACCTCAGGACACATACTGGCTTATCATGAGGGAAGTTCAGTGGGCAGCAGTCAGGCAGCGATGCCTGTCCCAGTTCAGGGTTGGGCTTTGGGCCTGGACTGAGTCTAGGACAGTGTGAGAACCTTGGCCTCCTGGCATGACATTCCCAAGGGCAGCCACAGTCTGGGTAGAACAGACCATAAGACTACAGGATTTCTGGCCCAGACCATCCTTTGAACCAAGTGGACTTAGTGGGGCAGAAGGAGGTGTGGGGACCAAGAACCTATGGCAGGGCAACTGGCCCTCCTGTCTGCAGCCTGGCTTCCTCAATTCTGTGTTCCTAACCTAAGAGCTGCCATTCAGTGAGGGCCCACAGTGTGTCTGCTGTGTGTAGACTCTTTATTTGTGCAATCTCTAATGGCCTGAGTAGCCCTGGAAACAAAATGTGACTATCCCCATGTTATAGATGACAAAACTGGCTCAAAGCGATTATATGACTGACGTAGACCACACAGCTAGAAAATGGAATCACTGGGTTTCAAAGTGGATTTTTGTGACTGACTCCAAAGCTCACCAGGCTGCTCATCCTGTATGCTTCTGAGGCCTCTGGCCCTCCAGACCGACCACTCTCCACAAAGTCTCCCTTTTGGTGAATCGTGTCCCTCCAAATACTCCCTGAATGCAAGATCAACCTGCCCTAACTACCCCAAACTGAACTAGGCCAGCCCCAAGCCTGTCCCTGGCCCTCCATCTCTCTCACTGTTCACATCCATCGGAAAGCAGAGACCTGGAGTAGGGAATGGGAGGGGTGCACAAGTACAAAAGATTTTGAAGCCAGCAGGAAGACAAAAGAATGACAAGAAGGAGCAGCTGTTTGTAAAGGGAAACCTGAGACAGGCAGAAAGCTCAGCTCCCTAATCCTAGGCTCGTGTGGAGCCAGGGCAGGGGCCCCCAAGGTCAGGGATTCTGGGGGCAGGCGGATGGGAGAGTCAGCCTCCACTCCTGGGTGGCTCCCCTCTGCCCTGTGCACAAATAACGAGCACCTCATTCCTCCCCTGTGCCACGTGACCTGCCTCTTCCTGCCCCGTTTCTTCCTTCCCTTTGGGTACCGGGGTTTCTTTCTGATTCCCCTCTCTCCATGCCGACATCGCTTCTAATTCACCCTGGTGTCTCCCTCCCTCACAATTACTGGGAGTAATTTTAGCAACTTTTCCTCTCAACTACCGCTGGCATGTTCACAGCAAATGGCCCCTGTTTTGGCTTGACACTTGATCGGGGTGGTGACAGAGTGCAGACAAAGCCGGCACAATGCGGGGAGGGGAGGACAGAGGGACAGATCACCTTCCTTTCACTTCAGGCCTTATTTGGTCTACCTTGCTGAAGCGGCCCTCCCTCCAGTCTCTCTTTATTTATAGCATTTTGCTTTGCTCTCCCTTATCTTGCTATCATTTTGTAGCACACTCTGCACAATCCCCACCTACCCCCGGCATGGTGGGGCCCCTGGCCCCTCACCCTCCCCACAAGGAATGTGCATGTGTGCAAAGTGTAGGCCTGGATTTCATTTCTACAAAGAGCTGACCAGAGCAGTCCAGAGGAGGGATCTTTCTTTTGGTCATTGTTATGTCCTTATTGACCAGAATAATGCCTGGCACATAATAGGCACTCAATAAATACTTGTTGAACAGAGGAATCTACAAAGCTGCTCAGTCTTCAGACAGCAGCAAGCAGCAGGAAGAGAATCATGATGTAGCCAAGAGCAGGTGCTGAAGGGGCTAGGGAGTGAGTGGAGATCTTTAAGGACAGCAAGCCCTCTGATCTGTCTGAGCTGTGAGGCAGAGTCTAGTTAGGGAGGTGAGTTCTATTCTGCAATGACGCGGGGCAGGGATAGAGAATAGTAACACGCAAACACCAATAGACCAGAGCCTCCCAAACCCGAAGGGAGGGAAACATAGTGTGATTGATTTCTCAAATGCGGGAAAGACTTCCCAAGTCCCCAGCCAAGGAAGGAGGCTGGCCCATGGTGAAGACACTGGCTTTGAAATGGCTCAACTACATCCCAAGCAACTTTTGTGCATCTTAATTGGCATCTATGCCTGAGCCCTGGGAAATCAGGGAGGGGTGGCAGTTTGGAGCTTGGAAAGCAGGAAGGTGGGGACGAAAGGAGTTTTTGCCCCTCATCGCCAATCCTTAAGGTTCCTACAGGGAACCTCAGAAAAAGCTGTCTTAGGGGTTGTCTTCCAGCTCCAAGCAGCTGTATTATCTATAGCTCCAAGAGGGTCTGTCTCTGTCAATAAGGCTGATTCCTCAGCGCCTGGCAGGGCCTGGAGGGCACTGCCAGAGTCTATTCTGCCGGGCATGTTAGTAGCAGAGCCTACTGGGATCACCTCAGCAACTGTATACCTTAGCACTGCAGAGCTGCAGTGGTGTCAGTCACAGCCCTTGCAGTTCATGGTCTACCCCCACTTGCCTGCACACCCCCCTTACAGCTGCTCAGTGTCCTCAGACTGTACCTTAGTGCCTTGATTACCAAGCAACCCCCACAGAGGCCTCTTCCTGGATTTTCCCTTCCCTGCTATGCCCACCCCACCTTCAAAATGTACCTGCTGCACCCATCCCCCAGGCCTGCCTCTCTCCTTCCAAGCTGACAGCTAATCAGATGGATTAATCCGCATGCGCCGAAGAGCTGTGCTCGGAAGAAGGGGGAGATTTCACACCAAACCCTGCAGTGGTTGCCTAGACACGGAGCCAGTCAAGCTTGCACACCCCGTTGCTAGAAGAGCATGGCATTGGCTGTGTTCTGTGCTCATAGGCTGGGCCCCAGCTCCCTTTCTTCCCCTCGTTTGTGGCTGTTCCTCAGGCCTGCAGAGGGGAAGATTTTTCCTGTCCTGTCGCTCTGCCTCACCTGCCAGAACGCTAGTTGCCTCTAGCTCTGGACAAAGGTCATCCCACCTGAGGCTGGGTGGGCCAGACAACAGCTGTCTTAGGGGTCTCCTTCCAGCTCCAAGCAGCTATATTATCTAGAGCTTTGAGAGTGTCTGTCTCTGGGCTCAGGCCTTTAGTACCTGTGGGGCAGAGCCAGGAACGTGAGTCAGGCAAAGGGCTCCAAACTAGGACCATTGCAGCTGGGTCCTGCCCTCTGCGCATAGGTGGTCCCCACACCTTTGGAATTCCAGCCCTCCTTTCCAGGATACCCTCCGAAGGTCCGGCTCCACTCCCATCTGCTGAGGTTTCCCACCTTGAATCCTGCTGCCCCGATTAGCTGTATAACTTTAAAGAATGCAGTGTCCCTCTCCATAAAATGAAGTGCTTGGACGGCTTGCTAAAGGCCTGTCTGGCTCAGAGGCTTGGTGACCTCAACACATCGCCTGCTGGTCCAAGGAAATCAGTGCCTGAGCCAGAGTCCCCATCTCTAAGCTCCATGGTTATTGTTCTTGCCACCTGGCTAGGAAACGTCCTTCCAGCTGCCCCAGTCTAGCCTCACCCTGGGGCCATGCCCCCAACTCTGTCCTACCCCTCTCTGCTGCTGACACTTAGCCCCTTCCCAGCTTACAGTTGGATACAGGACCTGGGCCAGGAGAGCAGGGAGGACACTGTGGAAATGGGGCCAGGCCAGCAGGGGCCTCAGGGCAGGAGACTGGAGGGGCAGCAGTGTCCAGGGCCAGAAGTGCCCTGCGGGAAAGCCAGGACCCTGGCTGCCTTGGTCTTGGTGGTCGTGGTCAGTTCCCTCTCCTGCCAGCTGTGGAATGTGAGGCCTGGCCTGGGAGATATTTTTGCTGCACTTTGAGCCACCCCGCCCCCTGGAACTCAGACCCTGCACACTCCATGCCATAACAATGACGACCACTTCCAATTGTTTCCTAGCTGGAGCGGGGGGAGGGGAGCACTGTTTGGGAAGGGGGGGAGCCTGGGGGAAATGCTTCTAGTGACAACAGCCCTTTCTAAATCCGGCTAGGGACTGGGTGCAGGTGGGGGTGGGGGTGCCCTGCTGCCCCATATATACAGCCCCTGAGACCAGGTCTGGCTCCACAGCTCTGTCCTGCTCTGTGTCTTTCCCTGCTGCTCTCAGGTAGGAGCGGGAGCTGGAGGCTTTCCTCTGGGATAAGGGGGCTCCAGGCTTAGGAAGGGATTCCTCTAGGAATAGCAAACTTCATGCAGGACTTCATGCAGTGTACCAGGTCCAGTCACTGGGCACACATGTGCAGGTCTAAACATGGGCGTATGTGCCACAGGAGTTCCCAGGGGAAGATATCTGCATTTGAGCAGATGGGACCAATATGCATTACAGGGTGTGTGGGGTGTGTGTGTGTGTGTGTGTGTGTGTGTGTGTGTACAAGCCTGCATAGTCTGAATGTGAGAGAGGGTATGTGCCTCACTGACACAGAAATATCAAGTGGGAGATGCGGGTATATGATCATGCCTGTGAATGAGGAGATTCCTTTGCAGGGAGGGAGAAAGGACGGTGGAGAAGGATTCTAGGAAGTGTGTATGCCTTCATGTGATTCTGTGAGGCCTGGAATGTGTAGCTACCCCTGTCCATGCATGCAGAGATGATTGTCTATGCCTCCAGGAGTCATGATTGTTATAGTGTGTACCCTCTGCAGAAGGAGCTCACAGGCACGGGGGTGTAGGATGTTCCAGGTCTTTGTGTACTGAAGAACACGCAGTGATGTCAGTCTACTTACGCAGCACACATCCTGAAATGTACACATTTGCTGTTGAGGCATATGTGGCACCCTGGGGGTGGGGTGCGGACTGAGGTATGGGAAAGAAGCCTGTCTTCGTGTGAGATGCACGCCCAAGCAGCAGGCATGAGTGTTCATCAGAGGGCTTGTGGAGGGTGTTCAGCTACGTGATGGAGGTGTGTCTATGAGAGGAAGCCCACAGTGTCTTCTCTCTGAGAATGTCCACAGTCTGACAACAAAATGGGGACAGGACGGAAAAGAACTCTCTTTAGAGTCAACAGACTTGTATTCAAGTCTTGGCTCTCCCACTTATTGTCATGGGCTCTTGGACAGGCAAGCCACTTAACCTCGACTTCCTCATCTGTCAAATGGGGTGAAGACTGAGTAGGACAATGTGCATTGAAGTGCTTTTAAACTGGAAAGTGCTCAACAAATGTGACCATTAGTTGTCTCTCAGATGGCTCAAAGAAAGGTACCACTAGATGGGTACAGGCAGGGGTGGGACCGTCTCGGAGGAGTGAAGAGGATTAGGGTTCAGGGTGAGTTGACACCAGGCAGCTGTTAGAACTAGTTCTTGAGGAAAAAGGGAAAAGGGTTTGAAAAACAAGAAGGATGGGACCAGAGAAGTTGACCGCCCTTTCCAACTTGTTTTGGAAGAGGGTGGATGCTGAAGGATAGAGCCAGGGAGAAGCACAAAGGTGGGACTGGCCAGGTTGGGCACAGCCTGCCCTGACACAGCCTTTTCCCTCTCTCCAGGTCCCCTGCAGGCCTTGGCCCCCTTCCTCATCTGTAGACACACTTGAGTAGCCCAGGTAAGAAAAGCTGAAGCTAGAGCACTGAGAATCTAGTGAGACTGGGCATTAGAGCCCCAAAGTCAGACTATGGAACTCTAGTTTCTGCCCTGCACTGGAGAAATATCTTGGCTATCAGGAGCTCCTTACCTGTGGCCAAGGGGTCCAGGGACAGATGAGGGTCAGAGATGGAAATAGTTAGATTTCTGCTCCTACAAGGAGCTCAGGGTACTCTTCCTTCCCCTAGGAGAGCTCCAGCTTGAACAATAGTTAGTTGCTCCCTTTACTCTGGCAGGTTTGCTAGGCTGCTCTTCTGGTTAAAGGGTAACCTCAAAGAGGAAGGGACTCACTGGTATCTCTTCTTGATTCTTGAGCATAGTGCTAGGTTTTGGGGCTCCCACTGAAGGGGAGAGCCCAGGGAGGGAAGGGGAGAGTGGGCAGATGGAAAGGCAGCCAGCTTCTGCTCACTCCAGGCACAGCCATGGGAGATTCGGAGATGGCCGCCTTTGGGGCTGCCGCCCCCTACCTGCGCAAGTCAGAGAAGGAGCGGCTAGAAGCCCAGACCAGGCCTTTTGACCTCAAGAAGGATGTCTTCGTGCCTGATGACAAAGAGGAGTTCGTCAAAGCCAAGATTGTGTCTCGAGAGGGTGGCAAAGTCACTGCCGAGACCGAGAAGGGCAAGGTGGGTGTCAGACTAATGTGAGAGTCCACCCTGGCCACCTGCACACCTGGGTGGACACAGAGAGGTACACCCATGCCCCACCCTCACGTAGACCTGAGGATGGCCCCATTCTCCTTCCCTTTGGGGAAGAATCCAGACCCTCCAAGGAGCCCTGACCTTCCAAATCCCTCTGTCTTCTCCGTGAGATCCTGGTTCCTTCTCTCTTAAGCACTATTGCCCTGTCACTCACCAACTCCTAACCCTCTTGAGGGAGAAGGGAAAGCCCAGGCTGACAGGAGGGCCTGGATGGGGGCTCTTGCAGACAGTGACTGTGAAGGAGGATCAGGTGATGCAGCAGAACCCACCCAAGTTCGACAAAATTGAGGACATGGCCATGCTGACCTTCCTGCACGAGCCCGCGGTGCTCTACAACCTCAAGGATCGTTACGGCTCCTGGATGATCTATGTGAGTGCTGCACCTGGCCCCACCTCAGAATCTTTGTTCCTGCTCCATCCATGTCCGCCCCAGGAGCCAAGAGTGTCTTCTGTTTGTGTCCAGGCAGGGTTATACTCTAATCTCATCCCAACATCCTTGGTTCAATTCCAACACTCTGGGGACTGGCATTACTCAGATTGAGTGCATGCAGAGTTTTTCCTTTCTCTTCTTTCTCTCCTGGGATCTTTCTCTAACTCCCAAAATCACCAGCCCTCCCCCTTTGCAACTGGCAAGTCACTGCTACTTTTCTATCCCCAGACCTACTCGGGCCTCTTCTGTGTCACCGTCAACCCCTACAAGTGGCTGCCGGTGTACAATGCCGAGGTGGTAGCTGCCTACCGGGGCAAGAAGAGGAGCGAGGCCCCGCCCCACATCTTCTCCATCTCCGACAATGCCTATCAGTACATGCTGACAGGTGAGAGGCCCCAGAAGGGTCTTCCTGAAGGGAACTGGGAGATGCCAGAAGGGAGAGGGAGAAGGTGAAGGAGGGGAGAAGCCCCACAAGAGCATTCTGTGCAGCTGCTGACCTTTCCTCCCCACCCTCTCCCCACAGACAGAGAAAACCAGTCCATCCTGATCACGTGAGTGTAGCTGCTACCCTGTTCCCTTCCAGAATCTCCCTGATCCCCGCCTCCAGCCCCATCAGGGATCCCAGGCCCCTAGGCATAGACTCAGCCTCTTTCCCCACCACCTCCTGCCCATCTCCTTCTCTTCTGACCTTTACCCTGACCCCTCTCTTTGATCTCCCTATTCCTTTCTGCTTTCCATCCCCTTCATGTTTTTCCTCTCCCACCTCCTTCACCCACTCTCCTCCAACTCATCACTCATTTATCCAGAAGCTCATTATCGCCATGTCTTCATCTCTTCCTTTTCTTTCCCTTCAGAAACATTTCCCATTCCTCCAGCCCCACCCACTTTTCCCAAAACAGCCCAGGCCCATCTCTTCCATTTACTTTGCCCAGCCAAGCACAGGCTCAGCCTGCCCAAACCAGTGCCTTCTGGTGGCATCCTTCCTGGTGCCAGCCCTGACCTCTGTGCATCAGAAGACAGTTGTGGATTTTGGGTGCAGATAACCTGGCAACTTCTTGTCCAGGGCTCCTACTCTCGGGTAGACCCAGGCATTCTCTCCTGATTTGAGGCTTGTTGGTCTCCAGCAGTGTTGTTCACTGCCCAATAAGGCCCTGACTGTCTTCACAGCGGAGAATCCGGAGCAGGAAAGACGGTCAACACCAAGAGGGTCATCCAGTATTTTGCTGTTATTGCAGCCATTGGGGACCGCAGCAAGAAGGACCAGAACACGGGCAAGGTAGGCCTACTGCCTTCCAAGGTCTTGCACTGCAGAAAGGGAGGGGGAAGAGCTCTCACCTGCCTCCTTCTTGACCTCTGCAGGGCACCCTGGAGGACCAGATCATCGAGGCCAACCCTGCTCTGGAGGCCTTTGGCAATGCCAAGACCGTCCGGAATGACAACTCCTCCCGCTTCGTGAGTGGTCCCTGACCTTGGGCTTGGGACTTGGACTGGTGGAGGGATGGTCTCAAATATGAGCCTTTCCCAGACTCATCACCACTCTCTTCCATCTCTCCAGGGGAAATTCATTCGAATCCATTTTGGGGCAACAGGAAAGTTGGCATCTGCAGACATAGAGACCTGTGAGTGCCGTGAATCTGCTAGGCTCAGCCTAAGCTCACCCTTGCTCTAGACCATCTGGTCTTAACCTCTCTCTCTCTCTCTTTCCTCCCTCCCTCTGTTTTTCTCCTCTTTAAGTCTATGTCTATAGGTGTCTCTGTTTTCAGATCTACATACCTGTCTCTCTCTGAGATTTCCTCTGCATCTTTCTCCATTTCTGTCTCTGCATGGCTAGGTGTCTTTCTCTGGGACTTCTCTCTGAGACTATTTCTCTCCTTCTGGGTCTCTGTCTCCATCTCTCTGTGTGATCTCTTTGTGTCTGTCCAACTAGTCTCTCTGGCTCTTCCCTTCCCTCTGCCTTTTGCTTGCTACGTTTATCATTAATTTTCCTTGTGCCCAAACCCTAACTTTTCTTTCTCTCCTTCTCCCCGCCTGTTCACAGATCTTCTGGAAAAATCCAGAGTTATTTTCCAGCTGAAAGCGGAGAGAGATTATCACATTTTCTACCAAATCCTGTCTAACAAAAAGCCTGAGCTGCTGGGTGAGTCACAGCCACTGACTGAGACCAACTATCTCCATGGCAACCTGGTCCCCTCTCCTTGTGGCTGGATTCAGCTGGCATGCCCTGGGTTTCATGGCATTGCTGGATTCAGTTCAGTGGGATGTGGGGCCAAGCCAAGCCCTGTCCTGTGCTCCTCCTCAGGCCATGTGCTGTGGTGAGCAGCCTCCATGAGAGCCGGGGGCTTGTGTCCCTCCCTAACCATGTTTTTTCCCCTAGACATGCTGCTGATTACCAACAACCCCTACGATTATGCATTCATCTCCCAAGGAGAGACCACTGTGGCCTCCATTGACGACGCTGAGGAGCTCATGGCCACTGATGTGAGTGTGTGAGGACCCAGCCAGGGGGTGGGAGGATTGGCAGTGAGGGGCAAACAGGGGTCCAGAAGCAGAGCTAAGATGCTGGCCATTGGTTGTTTAAAGTGGTATGGATCTCCTGAGAGCCAGAATGTGCCCCGTGGTCAGGGTGTACTGGGGAACGGATGAGGTGAGACAGGACTGGCCAGTATTTGGTGTTCTATCAAACCAGGAAGGGCTGAAAGTCATGAGACAGAGAGGCACACAGCCAAGAAATAAGCATCACCAAGGGAGCAGGATGAGGAGGGAAAGCCATGCAGATGGCATGGGGCCGGAGGGCCTGTTAGGTGAACAGATGCAGACAGGTACGGAAGGCCAGGCAGGAAGCAAGTGTAGGGCCAGGAAGCATAAGTGGGTAACTCAGAAAAGCTGTGGCCACTGACATTGGGGCTGGGACCGGCTGACGTCTGCTCTGCTCTTGCATCTTCCATCCTTTGTTTTGGAGTTCCCCACTGGGTATGGGAGTCTCAGAACCCACAGGGATTAAGGAGACAAGTTTTCTCTACAACTTACAAGGGATCTCACTTACCCATCATACTTCTTTTTGGGGGGTCCACCAATACGGGGCCTCCCTACAGAACGCCTTTGACGTGCTGGGCTTCACTACAGAGGAGAAAAACTCCATGTACAAGCTGACAGGTGCCATCATGCACTTTGGAAACATGAAGTTCAAGCAGAAGCAGCGGGAGGAGCAGGCGGAGCCGGACGGCACTGAAGGTGGGAGGCAGGGATTCTAGGGGGCAGCTGTCAAGTCACGGAGGGCCACGTCTGCTCAGCAGTCATCTGTCTTTTTTTATTTTTTATTTTTTATTTTTTTTTTGAGATGGAGTCTTGCTCTGTTGCCCAGGCTGGAGTGTAGTGGCACGATCTTGGCTCACTGCAATCTCCACATCCTGGGTTCCAGTGATTCTCCTGCCTCAGCCTCCCGAGTAGTTGGAATTACAGGCATGCACCACCATGCCCAGCTAATTTTTGTATTTTTAGGATAGATGGGGTTTCACCATGTTGGCCAGGCTGGTCTCAAACTCCTGACCTCAAGTGATCTGCCCGCCTTGGCCTCCCAAAGTTCTGGGTTTACAGGCGTGAGCCACCATGCCCGGCCAGCAGTCATCTCTTTACCAACTTTGCTATTCGTCTTTTCCTTCCAGAGGCTGACAAGTCTGCCTACCTCATGGGGCTGAACTCAGCCGATCTGCTTAAGGGGTTGTGCCATCCTCGGGTGAAAGTGGGCAATGAGTACGTCACCAAGGGGCAGAATGTCCAGCAGGTGGGTCCATCTTCAGATGATAATGGGTGGGCAGGGTAGGGAGACTGGCATGATGGGGTGGGAGTTTTCAAGTTCACTCTTCCCAATAACCCTGCTCAATATGGGTCTCTCCTCTACCTTGCAGGTGGCATATGCCACTGGGGCACTGGCCAAGGCAGTGTACGAGAAGATGTTCAACTGGATGGTGACACGCATCAACGCCACCCTGGAGACCAAGCAGCCACGCCAGTACTTCATAGGAGTCCTGGACATCGCTGGCTTCGAGATCTTTGATGTGAGTTGGGACCCCTGGGAGGGGGAGAACAATCACTCGCTCACTCCCACATTCAACAGCCATTTGCTGAGAGTCAGTCGTGGACCAGACACAGGAAGGCAGTGGGGACTGTGCGGTGACAGAGGCAGTCATTGTCCCTGTCTTCAGGGGAAGCCCTCCTCCACTGCCCTGACATGGAGGGGACCAGACACGCCTTGCTGGGCTCGGGCACAGTGCACGGGCACAGCCCCAATGGCCACTCACACCCACTTCCTGACTGCTCCCACCCCTCACGCCCCCTGCAGTTCAACAGCTTTGAGCAGCTCTGCATCAACTTCACCAATGAGAAGCTGCAGCAGTTCTTCAACCACCACATGTTCGTGCTGGAGCAGGAGGAGTACAAGAAGGAGGGCATCGAGTGGACATTCATTGACTTTGGCATGGACCTGCAGGCCTGCATCGACCTCATCGAGAAGGTGCCTCTTTGGCCTCACCGCCTGAATTCTCCCTGCACACCCAACATGAACACCATAGACAAAACAGCAGCCCCTCTCCCTTCTGGGGAATATAATCTTGACAATATAAGGGGCTGAAGGATCCTGAGCCCTTGGTTCCAGAGCCTATGTTGTGCTGAGCACCGAGGACAGGGTGGCACCAGGGACAGCTGAGTTCCCAGGGGCTTGAGAGTGGACACATGGAGGATGGGCACCTGCATGATGACCTCCCACACCTGCATGTTTATTGGGCCTGGTTTATGCATCCAAGGATCAGGAAGTGTGAGGATGGTGTGGGAGATCATAAGAGTGCACCTATTTTCAACCCTAGCATCTCAGGAATCTGGGTGGTGGGGTGATATGTACAGTTTTGATAGCAGCCACACTCCCAGACTTTCACAAAGGTCCTTCTGTCATCAGACAAAATCCTCCACCTTGAACCAGTGCCAGTCAGTAGATAACTGTACTCAGAGCTGAGCCTACTACCTTAACACCCAGCGGGGCACCTCCATGAGCAAGTATTGATCATAGAGCAGAATCCATGTCCACCTGTATAAAGGACACTCAGTGATGCTCTCCCCTGCTTCCTCAGCCCATGGGCATCATGTCCATCCTGGAGGAGGAGTGCATGTTCCCCAAGGCCACCGACATGACCTTCAAGGCCAAGCTGTTTGACAACCACCTGGGCAAATCCTCCAACTTCCAGAAGCCACGCAATATCAAGGGGAAGCCTGAAGCCCACTTTTCCCTGATCCACTATGCCGGCACCGTGGACTACAACATCATTGGCTGGCTGCAGAAGAACAAAGACCCTCTCAATGAGACTGTAGTGGCCTTGTATCAGAAGTCCTCCCTCAAGCTGCTCAGCACCCTGTTTGCCAACTATGCTGGAGCTGATGCGCGTAAGTAGGAACTGAGGCTTCCAGGACAGAGGAGCAGGGATTCTGCCAAGGTTCTGAGCTAGGTCACTTGCTACACCCCACTACTTCAATGTCAGGTTGTACTCCAAGGTTTACAGACTCAGTGGGATGGAACTTGGTGAAGAAACTGAGGCAGCCACATTGAAGGCCCTCACCCAAGGGCCAAATGCCAGCAAGGATGTAAAGAGGGGCTGTAATTCTTTACTCACGCCCTCACCTCCCCACACTGAGGCTTCTTTTGTTGACTCTCTTTCCTGCAGCTATTGAGAAGGGCAAAGGCAAGGCCAAGAAAGGTTCGTCCTTTCAGACTGTGTCAGCTCTGCACAGGGTGAGTGGGACCCAGCCCCAGCCAGCTCAGCTCCCCATCTGCCAACTCCACCTAGCCCGGCCCTGCCCTGCCTTGTTCATCCCCTACTCCTCCCGCTCCCTGTCTCCTTGGTGCATTCGTGACCATTTTCACTCCATCTTCTCTTCCCGTCATCTCCTGGCCTCTTCACTTATTTACTTCCCATCTCACTTCTCTCCTCTTTCCTTCCTGTCTCCCACCTCTCTCCTTATCTGTGTCTTCCCTCAAGGCCCCTTCATCTCTGTGGCTCCTTGAATTCTCTCCATCTCTCTTTTCCTTCCTTCTTCTCCTCTCTCCTTTCTGCATTTCTTTCTTGCATTTTCTTTACTTTTCTCTCTTGCATTTTTGGCCACAGGAAAATCTGAACAAGCTGATGACCAACTTGCGCTCCACCCATCCCCACTTTGTACGTTGCATCATCCCCAATGAGACAAAGTCTCCAGGTGAGGCCACAAACTCAGGCCAGCCCACTGCTTGGCATACAGCACCCTGGGAACAGGACCTCCTAGGGCATCTCCCTACCTACCACCACAGCGGTTTCCAAACCACGTTCTTCTCTCCCCATCCCCCATGAGGCCTCACAGGCTACCTCCCTCTCAGTGCTGCCTTACACTTGGAGTGTATAATGTGGGTGATGTGTAAAGCACTCTGATGGACATTACCTCATCAGTGACCCTACAACCCCTTGGATAGCTGGTTCCAACACAGAATCTTAGTTCAGCTTTAAATTTACCTGCAGAACTACTTAATCCCCTAATGAGACATATTCAAATTGTTAATCCATTTTTGGCTGATTAGGAGACAGAGGCTCAGGGACCTGAGTTCAAGAGCTGGCTCTGTTCTTGATCAGCTTAGTGGCCTTGGGCCAGTCCCATAACCCCTCTGGGCTTAATTTACTAATCTAGAAAATGGGATATATCTGTTCTGGCTACCACCTATGATAATAGGTATGAATCATATAAAAAAGGAATGTGAAAGCCTTGTGGTTAAAAATGTGGCTAGAAGAAAATGAAACAAATAAAGGATTATTACTACCTGACTTGCTAAGATTACAAGCTAATCAGTGACAGAGCCAGGATAGGAGCCCAGAACTTCAGTTCAGTGTTCTCACAGACTCCTCCCACTTCCCTCCTACCACAGGGGTGATGGACAACCCCCTGGTCATGCACCAGCTGCGCTGCAATGGCGTGCTGGAGGGCATCCGCATCTGTAGGAAGGGCTTCCCCAACCGCATCCTCTACGGGGATTTCCGGCAGAGGTGGGTATGAGGGCGCCCCAGAACTCGTAGAATGGGGGAGCCAGGCTGCCCTGGTGGGAATGAGAGTCTGCAGGTGGCCCTGGAATTCTGTGGGCAGAGCAGATCACTGCAGAGCATGGGTGACTCTGGGCACTTCCCTCCTCAGGTATCGCATCCTGAACCCAGCAGCCATCCCTGAGGGACAGTTCATTGACAGCAGGAAGGGGGCAGAGAAGCTGCTCGGCTCCCTGGACATTGACCACAACCAGTACAAGTTTGGCCACACCAAGGTGAGGAAAGGAGACTAGTTAATTAAAGGCAAATATCTCTTGTGCATTGACTCCTCTCCTCATGATGCTTTTCCTTTTATAATCGTCTTAGCGAAATCTCTTACCTGTATGCTACCCCTCTCAGCAGAACATCTAGCACCACTCCCCTCACTCCAGCTCCAGCTGCCATTGACCTCCTCCCTGCAATCCTTTTCTAGGCTGTTACCCTTCCTAAGGTACTCCCCACTACCTCTTTCCCTCGTACCACTCCCTAGTCATGCCCAACACATACCTTGCCTGCAGGTGTTCTTCAAGGCCGGGCTGCTGGGGCTGCTGGAGGAGATGAGGGATGAGAGGCTGAGCCGCATCATCACGCGTATCCAGGCCCAGTCCCGGGGTGTGCTTTCCAGAATGGAGTACAAGAAGCTGCTGGAACGTAGGTGAGAGATCTCAAGAGGAAGTTTCCGCTTCTCTGAGGCCCAGGCTGGTTCAAGGGCAGTGTCAGGAAAAAGAGCTCAACAGCTCTTCAAACAGAGAGACCTGCAGGAGGCGCTCACATGAACACATTGCAGTCACAGGGTCAGAGGGCCTCAGGGAGAGTGGGAGGGATGCAGAAAATGGGACATTCCCAAGGTTTCAGGACCTCAGGTAGGAAGGAGGCAGGAGGCTCAGCACTCCTTTCATGGGCCCCTGCAGAGACTCCCTGCTGATAATCCAGTGGAACATTCGAGCCTTCATGGGGGTCAAGAATTGGCCCTGGATGAAGCTCTACTTCAAGATCAAGCCGCTGCTGAAGAGTGCAGAGACGGAGAAGGAGATGGCCACCATGAAGGAGGAGTTCGCACGCCTCAAAGAGGCGCTGGAGAAGTCCGAGGCTCGCCGCAAGGAGCTGGAAGAAAAGATGGTGTCCCTGCTGCAGGAGAAGAATGACCTGCAGCTCCAAGTGCAGGCGGTGAGGCTCCTGGGCTACTGTTGGTTCTTCCACCCTGATCTACCTTCACCTCCCACAACCCTGCACCTCCCTGCACAGGGGCTCACTGTCTTGTTCCTTCAGTCAGAGGACTCTAGGCTCAACACTTCTAAAGACGTCCAAAGAGGTCCCCCAGGAGGAGGAAAGGGCAGAGGGAAAAGAGCTGACTTTTAAAAGCACAGGCTTTCTACTTGGGTTCAACCTAGATTCACAGCTTAATACTTTGTGACCTTGGGCAGACCATGCATCATCTTTGAGCTTCAGTTTCCTCTAGACAGGGAATAAAGCTGTCCATTTCATTGAGCCATCAGATACAAGCGCTTGGCATCAGCAAATGCAGTTCCTGCCCTTCATGGGAGGAGACCAGAGGAAGAGGTCCAGATGAAGACTTCTGGTTCCTTTCCTCTCTGCTCCCCTCCCCATACTTCTGAAGCTCTTGCCAACTGGGGATATCCTAGAGTTCCCGTCCTATTTGAGGGATGTGCCTCTCCTTCCCTCTACCTGCAAGAATGACAACTTTGCCCCCTGAACAGCCTCCCCTCTGTTCCTCGCTCTCAGGAACAAGATAACCTGGCAGATGCTGAGGAGCGCTGTGATCAGCTGATCAAAAACAAGATTCAGCTGGAGGCCAAAGTGAAGGAGATGAATGAGAGGCTGGAGGATGAGGAGGAGATGAATGCTGAGCTCACTGCCAAGAAGCGCAAGCTGGAAGATGAGTGCTCAGAGCTCAAAAGGGACATCGATGATCTGGAGCTGACACTGGCCAAAGTGGAGAAGGAGAAACATGCAACAGAGAACAAGGTAAGGGCAGCTCCCTTTGGCTCCAGCCCAGGTCTCCTCAGGACTCTCAGACCATACTGACCTTGACCCAGGTCAGCCACTCGGCATCCAGAGAGCAGGATGGACCTTGACGTGGAGCTCCCCATAGACGGCACCAAGCTGGTGACCTTTGACCCTAAAGGAGATGGGATTCTTGGTCGGCAGGTGAAAAACCTGACAGAGGAGATGGCTGGGCTGGATGAGATCATTGCCAAGCTGACCAAGGAGAAAAAAGCTCTGCAAGAGGCCCACCAGCAGGCCCTGGATGACCTTCAGGCCGAGGAGGACAAGGTCAACACCCTGACTAAGGCCAAAGTCAAGCTGGAGCAGCAAGTGGATGATGTGAGTAGACTGAGAGTTGTGGGGCCTAGATATGCCATGTCCATCTGTGCCCAGAGGGGTGTGTGTGTGCGTGCGTGTGTGTGTTTGAAGGGAGGTGGGGTTAGAGGATGTTAACTTTCCTGATATCTTTCTAGAAAGGAGCTGGGGAATGAAAAGTCAGAGGTGGTGATCAATTCTGAATTATGTATCTAATCTCACTGGTATGATCAATAATAGAGATGAGTTTCCTTATTTAATTTAAGTTCAATCCCAGATATCTCTGCCTTTGACACAAGATTTAGAGGGTCATCTCATAAGAACGTGATATATTTCTTTGGAAATTTTGTGAGGCTCTCCAAGAAGAATTTTTGAAATTCCAATATTTAAGGTAGAATCTGATCGTTGTTCCTTCTGATGCACATATGTCTGTTGACTCACTTATCACTCTGTATTATAATTATTTAAGCTTCTATCTCAGCCATAAGACTACAGGCTTCTTTTAGACAGAAACTTGGATCTATTCAATTTGGGGACTGCAGTGCTTAGCACAGAGCCCAATGCCCAGTAGGTGTTTATAGGATGCTGAAAGAATGAATACTGCAGCCGGACGCAGTGGCTCACGCCTGTAATTCCAGCACTTTTGGAGGCCAAGGCAGGTGGATCATGAGGTCAAGAGATCGAGACCATCCTGGCCAATATGGTGAAACTCCGTTTCTACTAAAAATACAAAAATTAGCTGGATGTGGTGGCACGTGCCTGTAGTTCCAGCTACTCAGGAGCCTGAGGCAGAAGAATCCCTTGAACCAGGGAGGCAGAGGTTGCAGTGAGCCGAGATCACACCACTGCACTCCAGCCTGGTGACAGAGTGAGACTCCATCTCAAAAAAAAAAAAAAAAAAAAAAAGAAAGAAAGAAAGAAAAAAAGAAAGAATACAGCTTTGGGGTTTCATCCCACAATCATTCATTCCTTTATTTATCAAATATTGATTGAGCATCCCCTGTATCTAGGCAATCTCACAGTCCCCTAATAACATCTGGTCCACTCTGGGGAAGGTTTCCCAAGTCCTGAACTCAAAGATTTACCAAGTCCTGGGGCAACTGAACAACAGAATCACCAAGTCAGGATGCTTTGCCTACTGGGCCTGGCTCCTTCTCTCTACCAGCTGGAGGGATCCCTAGAACAAGAGAAGAAGGTGCGCATGGACCTGGAGCGAGCGAAGCGGAAGTTGGAGGGCGACCTGAAGCTGACCCAGGAGAGCATCATGGACCTGGAGAATGACAAGCAGCAGCTGGATGAGCGACTGAAAAAGTACTGTGTTCCCTCCCTGCTGTCCTTCCTCCTCCCCAGCCCATAACAGTACAAGCAGACACAAGACAGCCATCCTCTGAGGCAACAACCTCATGCAACCTCCACAAGCAGAGTTGCAAACCATGGAAAAAGACCTCCCACACAAGGGCTTTCCTCCCTCATTCCCATATATCAGGGTTAGTTAGATGGTCCTCCCTGGCAAAAAGTCCATTGTATCCCTTAAGTCCTTTCTTCTTATTAGGCACTCAGTGGGAATGAAAATAACAGCCTTCCCCCTTTATACACATCTCTCTTTGGAGACCAGTTCCTTGACATGGAGGAAGGCTCCACATGAGAGCCTCTTAGGAAAGTCCCTTTGTGGCTTTTCACAGAGAGCCCACAGGGCACCAAGAAATGCCCTCACACTTAAGAAGTCAGAGGATCAGGGCCATTTCTTTGTTTTGCTTAATTTGGGGTTTCAATTCTTAGTGTAAGTTCTTCCAGAATGTATAGACTTTCCAGACTTAGTAAACGGTGAGCTTGCAGAACATATTTGATAATTGAAGGTCTTATGGTGTTTCAGGCTCAGGACTTTGAAAGGCTTTGAGAATCATCATAATCTACATCCTCTTCAAGTTTGTGTTTGCACAGGAATCTTCATACCTTCCCAGGCACAGAATGTGTTGAATAAATGAATAAATACATGATCCTATTTGATTCTCAAAACATCTTTTAAGGATGGTATCTTTAATTTCACTTTACCAAAGAGGAAAATAACTTTCAGAAAGGTTAGCTGAGTTACCCAAAGCAACAGTGACAAAATTAAAGACCATCAGAGCTAAAAGGGACCTTTCAAACAATCTAGTCCAACCCCCTCATTTTACAGATGAGAAAACAAGGACCAAAGATGGGAATGTCCTGTAGAGCCCAGGCCCCATCACCCTGTCTACAGCCCTCCTCCCATTACGTTCTTGTTGGATTTCAATCCTACCACAGGTGTTACACCTCCAGGGATCCTACATCACCCCCAGAAGCTATTTTTCTAATGAAATCCTACTCTTTAGCTGTTTCATTACCATTTTCAACCACTGGTGGACCTTCCTGAGGCCCCACGAGTCTTCCTTACCTCACCATCCCTCCTTCCCTACAGGAAAGACTTTGAGCTGAATGCTCTCAATGCAAGGATTGAGGATGAACAGGCTCTCGGCAGCCAGCTGCAGAAGAAGCTCAAGGAGCTTCAGGTGAGGTCTGGACACCCTCGCGGGATGCTTAGTCCCTGGGCTGGTTCTGTTTCCCCTGCCCCCTCCTCTAGGGTGTCCTGTTCACAGCATTACAGGAACTGATTATGTGTCCATGGAGGCAGACACGCAGCTATTACAGTGTCCCCATGGATACATCCAAAAGGGGCCAGGTGATCCACAGCCACCCCAAAAAGGTCACAGGCCTGGAGGGCAGAATTCCTGGCTTCCTGTCTCAGCTCTGCCTTAGTTGGGTGACCTCGGGGAGCCCACTCCAGATCTCTGGGTCTCCATGCCCTCCCCTGTTACGTGGAGGTTTTTACGGGCTCCTCAACTCTGATGGCATGACTTTCCTTACTCTAGAGCAGAAGTTGTGTTAGGTCTTTAGTTATCTGGTCAGACAAATATGACTCTCTCATTTTCAACTTTTCTTATTTTTTTATGACTAAACTGCTTAAAATATCCCCAGAACACAGGTCTCTGTCCATCTTTAAGAGCAAGTTTCAACCACTTTCCTTCCAATAAAGAGCATGTAGACTTGTCAGGCCCTCGCCCAAAAGAAGGCTAACTCCGCTCTTCAAACCATCTTCCCCAAATCCTTTAATTCCCACCTCTCTGCTGGAAGAGCTAAACTGACTTGCTGTTCCAGAGAAGCCGAGAGCCTTTTAGAACCAGGTGGAATCCAGTGGAGGGGTCCAGGCGGTGGATCTGAGCCTTTTGTGTCTGACCCAGGCGCGCATCGAGGAGCTGGAGGAGGAGCTGGAGGCGGAGCGCACCGCCAGGGCTAAGGTGGAGAAGTTGCGCTCAGACCTGTCCCGGGAGCTGGAGGAGATCAGCGAGCGGCTGGAAGAGGCCGGCGGGGCCACGTCCGTGCAGATCGAGATGAACAAGAAGCGCGAAGCCGAGTTCCAGAAGATGCGGCGGGACCTGGAGGAGGCCACGCTGCAGCACGAGGCCACGGCCGCCGCCCTGCGCAAGAAGCACGCCGACAGTGTGGCAGAGCTGGGCGAGCAGATCGACAACCTGCAGCGGGTGAAGCAGAAGCTGGAGAAGGAGAAGAGTGAGTTCAAGCTGGAGCTGGACGACGTGACCTCCAACATGGAGCAGATCATCAAGGCCAAGGCAGGCTCTGCTCAGCCTCCCCTCCTCCAACTTCCTCCTCCCACCTCCACTTTCTGCCCCTTGTCGTTTCTCTTCCTTCATGGTTCATTTTCCCACTTCCCTTCCTCTGCCTGGTTCTCCCATCCCCTTCTTCCTTCCACACCTTCCTCTTCCTTTCTCCTTTAGTTGCACCCCTTACACTCCCTTCATTTGCATCCCCCTCCACCCCCAACATCCATCATATAACTCTCCTTCCCTTCTCAGGCTAACCTGGAGAAGATGTGCAGGACCTTGGAAGACCAGATGAATGAGCATCGGAGCAAGGCGGAGGAGACCCAGCGTTCTGTCAATGACCTCACCAGCCAGCGGGCCAAGCTGCAAACGGAGAATGGTGAGCCTAGAGCAGGGTCTCCATGGATCCTACCACAGTCTCCCCAACCTCCTGAGCCGCTCCAGCCTCCCGCACACGCCAATACATGCATACAGAGACACAGAGTCTCTCCAAAGAATGCGGCCTGAGGGTTAGGGGAGGAGGTGGGGATAGGAGTACTGATCTAGAATGGTACTTCCCCAGGTGAGCTGTCCCGGCAGCTGGATGAAAAGGAGGCACTGATCTCCCAGCTGACCCGAGGCAAGCTCACCTACACCCAGCAGCTGGAGGACCTCAAGAGGCAGCTGGAGGAGGAGGTTAAGGTAAGGGCTAGACTCCGGCCACCTGGCCCAAGCAAGGAGCACACTGACTAGCCTTGCATTGACATCACTTCCCTTCCCAGGAATAAGGCTGGCTATAGACCAATTGTTCTCCAAGAATTCTAAAAAGAAATCATAGCCCAAACCCTACCACATGCCATCTACTCCCCAGGCTGAGGCCCTCTGCTTTTGCTGCATCCCTGGGCGGGAGGCAAGGTGTGAGAAGGAGGAGAGGAAATGAACTAGGGAGGCATGAGATGGCTTTGCCTAGGCACAGCAAGGGGATGTAAGGTCTGCACAAATGGGTCCTGGGATTCACAGGGCAACCTGCAACCTGGAGTGCTATTCCTAGCACTTTGGTGGTCTCATGAAAAAGGAGAAAGAACATGAGTTTTAAAAAACACCAGGGTTCAATACTAACCTGCATCTTACAGCTCAGTGATCTTGGGGAAGTCCCCCAACCTTTCTGAGCCTGTTTCCCTCTCCCCAACCAGGTAAAATGGCAGCGGTGATGACCATGTCTGGTGTGGGGAGAAGCTCAGGGCCAATGGCCACGAAGCTTTTCTTAAATAGTTCACTGCCATATTGGCATTATTTGTTATTAGCAAACAGTAAACCATGCTAGGTCCACCAGGGGTTTGGACATAGATGAGGCCAAGGAACGATGTTGACATTGGGGTGAGGAGAAGGGCAAGGGTGGGGTTGCTTTATGGAGAAAGCTGAGCCCACCTCCTGGTGCCCATCCCTCCCCAGGCGAAGAACGCCCTGGCCCACGCACTGCAGTCAGCCCGGCATGACTGTGACCTGCTGCGGGAGCAGTATGAGGAGGAGACGGAGGCCAAGGCTGAGCTGCAGCGCGTCCTGTCCAAGGCCAACTCGGAGGTGGCCCAGTGGAGGACCAAGTATGAGACAGATGCCATTCAGCGGACTGAGGAGCTTGAGGAGGCCAAGTGAGTTCCGAGCAGCCTGACTTCTGGCTGAGGCCCCGTTGCAGGCAGGACTTGGCCCAGCCCCAGCCTCAGCAGATCCCACACAGGAGATGCTTAGCTAGTGTTTGACAACATAGGAGGACTCTGTTCCGGCCCCACCTCCTTCTCCTCTCAGGGAAGCTTTTTGCTCGAATTATGTTTCTGATCCGAATATAAGACGAACAAAAGGTTTGTCTGAGGGCAGAGTGCTTCCGTCTGGGGCAGGGCACTGTGGCAGGGAAAGGCAGTGGGGAGGGCTGAGGAAACCCATACTTCCTCCATGTCCACAGCCCAGAGGCTGGCCCAGGGTCAGAGGGTGCCTTTGTCTCCACACCCTGCTGGGATCCTCTGCCTGCCATTCTCAGCCCCTGGGACCTATCCTCAGGCTTCTCCAGCTACACTTCTGAGTTTTCAAGGATTGTCTTCTGGAAGGCTCATATTGTTTCTTCTTGTCCCCATCCACACCCTCCATCCTCCCCACCCTCTCCCACCTTCCCCTGGGCAGGAAGAAGCTGGCCCAGCGGCTGCAGGATGCCGAGGAGGCCGTGGAGGCTGTTAATGCCAAGTGCTCCTCACTGGAGAAGACCAAGCACCGGCTACAGAATGAGATTGAGGACCTGATGGTGGACGTGGAGCGCTCCAATGCTGCTGCTGCAGCCCTGGACAAGAAGCAGAGGAACTTCGACAAGGTGGGCCCTGGGTGAGGGCTGCAGCCAGCATGCAGGGCAAGGGGGCGTGAGGGGTTCAGTGCGAGGCCAGAGCCATCCTCCTTGGAGGCTGGGGAGGAGAGCAGGGCTGAGCCCAGGCTCGGGGCCAGGGACAGATCTTGGACATGGGGCTGAGGCCAGAGCTGTCCCCTTTGAAGGCGGGGGAGGAGGGCTGAGCCCAGGAAGGTCCTGAGACAGACCCTGGACATGGGGCTGAGGCTGGGGGACTGAAGACTGAGCCATGTTTCCGGGCAGATCCTGGCTGAGTGGAAGCAGAAGTATGAGGAGTCACAGTCGGAGCTGGAGTCCTCACAGAAGGAGGCTCGCTCCCTCAGCACAGAGCTCTTCAAGCTCAAGAACGCCTATGAGGAGTCCCTGGAGCATCTGGAGACCTTCAAGCGGGAGAACAAGAACCTTCAGGGTGTGCTGGGGGCCCGAGAGGCTGGGGAGGGGCTGCACTGGCAGTGTCCCCATATGGTGCCACCCAGGGGCTCCAAGAGGGGTCTGGGCAAAGAGGCATGTCCCTCCAACTCCACTGGACCTCAGCAGCCCTCAACCAAGTTACCGTGTTCCCCACACAGAGGAGATCTCCGACTTGACTGAGCAGTTGGGTTCCAGCGGAAAGACTATCCATGAGCTGGAGAAGGTTCGAAAGCAGCTGGAGGCCGAGAAGCTGGAGCTGCAGTCAGCCCTGGAGGAGGCTGAGGTGTGTGTGTGTGCAGGGCATGGGGTGCAGGGAGCTGAGCTTCAGGCTTTTGGTCCCTGTTCTCATCCCCCGCTTTGTCTGCTTTGTTCACTGTCCCATCCCCAGAGCCTAGGACAGAGCCTGGCACATAGTAGGCACTCAATGAAGATTTGTGGAGTAAATGAATGACTAGTCACTGAACTCCCTTCATATAAACATTTTACCCATTGCGTCTTAGCCGAGTTTCCCATTTCCACACACCTCCCGGTTCCCACCTCTGCCTGCCTGTTTTCTTTTATACTCTATACCTGATTGCCTCTGTTTCCTTGGCAACACCTTTCTCTTCATTTTCCTCCTTGTCTTCATAGCTAGCTCTCCCCTGTGAGGGCCTGAATCACCTTTCCTTAGGTTTATTTTTATTTTCTCTTAGATTCTCTTTTCCTCCACCTCCTGCATCTTTGACTGAACCACTTACACCACTCTTGAACTCACTTTGTATCCGTGATTAGTGAACAGATCCCCACCCTGCCCTGTGCCCTGACTGTCTGCCTGCATCCCCTCCCCCACCCCTTCCCAGGCCTCCCTGGAGCACGAGGAGGGCAAGATCCTCCGGGCCCAGCTAGAGTTCAACCAGATCAAGGCAGAGATTGAACGGAAGCTGGCAGAGAAGGACGAGGAGATGGAACAGGCCAAGCGCAACCACCTGCGGGTGGTGGACTCGCTGCAGACTTCCCTGGACGCAGAGACACGCAGCCGCAATGAGGCCCTGAGGGTGAAGAAGAAGATGGAAGGAGACCTCAATGAGATGGAGATCCAGCTCAGCCATGCCAACCGCATGGCCGCTGAGGCCCAGAAGCAAGTCAAGAGCCTCCAGAGCTTGCTGAAGGTACACAGGGGGAGGAGGTCCCCTCACCTGGAGCGGACTGGCCTCCACGTGGCCTGAAGAAGCAGTGGTGTCTCAACACAGGCACCAGATTCCTCCTGACCCTGGGTCACTGCAGGGACCTCTGACAGGTGCCTTCAGTGAAGGGCACCGAGGCTGGCTCCCCACTCATGCCCACTCTCCTGATCCTCAGGACACCCAGATTCAGCTGGATGACGCGGTCCGCGCCAACGACGACCTGAAGGAGAACATCGCCATTGTGGAGCGGCGCAACAACCTGCTGCAGGCTGAGCTAGAGGAGCTGCGTGCCGTGGTGGAGCAGACAGAGCGGTCTCGGAAGCTGGCAGAGCAGGAGCTGATTGAGACCAGCGAGCGGGTGCAGCTGCTGCATTCCCAGGTGAGCGGCTCCCCTGCTCATTCCTGAAGGGAGTACAGGCTGGGACTCAGCAAGCAAGGCTTGAGAGCTACACATAGATGCTCAATGCTTTTCATGCTCTGCCCACCCCTCCCCCAACTCAGAACACCAGCCTCATCAATCAGAAGAAGAAGATGGATGCTGACCTGTCCCAACTGCAGACTGAAGTGGAGGAGGCAGTGCAGGAGTGCAGGAACGCCGAGGAGAAAGCCAAGAAGGCCATCACAGATGTGAGTGCCTCCCTCCACCCACCCGATCCAGATGTGTCTCTCCGTGGGCTGGGGCGTGAGTGTGTGAGGACTTGACCAGACCATGTGCCACCTCTCTGCTGCACACAGGCCGCCATGATGGCAGAGGAGCTGAAGAAGGAGCAGGACACCAGCGCCCACCTGGAGCGCATGAAGAAGAACATGGAGCAGACCATTAAGGACCTGCAGCACCGGCTGGACGAGGCGGAGCAGATTGCCCTCAAGGGCGGCAAGAAGCAGCTGCAGAAGCTGGAAGCGCGGGTGCGGGAGCTGGAGAATGAGCTAGAGGCAGAGCAGAAACGCAATGCGGAGTCTGTGAAGGGCATGAGGAAGAGCGAGCGGCGCATCAAGGAGCTCACCTACCAGGTGCGGCGGGCGGTGACTCCAGGCAGAGCCCTGACACCATGACCACGGTGACAGCCAGCTAAGGAGAATGAAGAGTTTGCTCTTAGCCTCTTCCAGGGCGAGGGTGGGAATGCAGCCCCCATTTCACTTTGCCTAGCCCTGCCCCACCCTGAATGTCCCCTAGCTCAGAGGTCAGTCTCTGAGCCTCCTGGCCTGAGCTCCATCTCAACACCCACCCTCAGCCCATCCCCAGGAGACACACACAGAATTCCAGACAAAGCTCACCTAGCACAGCTCACCAGCGTCACCCACAACAGACACCAAAAACACACCAATCCCATTCAAACAAGCATCATAACTTTTCCATTGCCCAAGGCAGTGTGGACTCTAGCTTTCCGAGGTGTTTTCTAGAATCAGACTCTGAATTAGAATTTGTTTCTTTTCCAATCCAGGATGTCACCATCCCTCTAAGCACACTTTGTCCTTAACCTAGATTAAGTCAGTGTCATCTGCATTGCAGCCCAGGAAATTCCATCATACTCATAGCCCCAAAGTCACTCCCAGCACATGCTGAGGTCCAGAGCAGGGGAATTTATTCTCCATGGGGTCCCCGGACCCTGAAAAACCTGCTCCCTGGAGCACTGCACACACACAATTTTGTGCATAGTTTCAGGAGTCCCACTAGTTCTTTGGACTTCTTCCTGGTACAGATCATTTAAAATATTTACACATATCGGGTAAGAAATTATAAGGAGAATTCAAGTGTTCAGTCAGGATCAGAAAGTAGAATTGGGTCAGGATGTCAGATGAAGCAGGGCAGGGCAGAGGGGATGCTACCTTCTATGACTGTGCCATCTTCACCCCCTGCCTATCCTCTGGCCCCCAGACGGAGGAGGACAGGAAAAACCTGCTGCGGCTGCAGGACCTGGTGGACAAGCTGCAGCTAAAGGTCAAGGCCTACAAGCGCCAGGCCGAGGAGGCGGTGAGTGACCCTGATGGGGACTAGGTCCAGGGGAGGCATAGGAGAGTTCGTCGCCCAAGCCAGAAGTCAGAGAACCCAGGCCCCCTCTCACCTCATGCTCCCACCTCCCGCAGGAGGAGCAAGCCAACACCAACCTGTCCAAGTTCCGCAAGGTGCAGCACGAGCTGGATGAGGCGGAGGAGCGGGCGGACATTGCCGAGTCTCAGGTCAACAAGCTGAGGGCCAAGAGCCGCGACATTGGCACCAAGGTGGGTCCCTCCTCTGGGCTTTGCTAGTTACCCCTACAGCAGGCATACCCAGACAGAGCACCCTCAAATCAGGGATGCTTCCTTTTCATTTATTCCACACAATTGAACCACACAACCCCAGAGGCCAAGGTAATTGGTAATTCAGTCCTGTGTGATTTCTAAGATTCTCCCAGCTCGAACTTTTTTTTTTTTGAGACCGTGTCTCACTCTGCCGCCCAGGCTGGAGGGCAGTGGCACAATCTCGGCTCACTGCAACCTCCGCCTCCCAGGTTCTCCTGCCTCGGCCTCCCAAGTAGCTGGGATTATAGGCATGTGCTACCATGTCTAGCTAATTTTTGTATTTTATTAGAGATGTGGTTTCACCATGTTGGCCAGGCTGTTCTTGAACTCCTGAGCTTGTGATCCACCTGCCTCAGCCTCCCAAAGTACTGGGATTACAGATGTGAGCCACCACTCCCAGCTCAGCTCTAAGTTTCAGTGGCTCTGGGAATTTCAGCCCTAGGGTGGTCTGCCATCCTAGAAGACCCTAATTTATATACAACCTGTATATCCCAATTTTCCCCCAACTGCTAGTTTCCAGTTCCCTCCCACCTAATTTTGTCCTACAATCTTGTAACTCAAACCTAAAATGAACATCCCAGAGAACCCGCTTGTTCTCGCCCAGGCAACTTCCCTCTGGCCAACCCCAGAACCCTACCCTGCAGAACTTGCCCCCTGCATGTCGATCTCTAGAAACACATCTGCTGCTGCCACAGGGGCTTCCACCTGCCCACACAGCAGGCCTCCACCATCAGACCCCTTTCACGTTTCTTTCCATTGCCCCATCCCTGCCCAATACCATCTCTCCAAGGACTGATTGGACTTTGTTTCCTTTCAAAAGGGCTTGAATGAGGAGTAGCTTTGCCACATCTTGATCTGCTCAGCCCTGGGGGTGCCAGCGAAGCCCCATCCTGGAGGCTGTGTAATAGCTCCTTGGGAGGAAGCAGAATAAAGCAATTTTCCTTGAAGCCAAGATCCTGACTCCAGACTCTTCTTCACTGCCGTGGGGACCCGGGGTGGGGTCTGGACTAGGGGAGGTGGAAATGCAGGAGAGAGGGGGAAAATTCAAAGGCCTGGCCTAGGAGGGCTTCCTGGAGCAGCACTGAAACCCCCTTTCACTTCCTCCAAACCAGCCAAATGCAGCAGAGGCGACACCTCTCCTCCCAGGCTTCTCTCCAGTCCAGCTGGGATTTAAAGATTTAGGGAGACCCCTAAAGTTCACCTAGAGCGCACTGAGCCCATCTACTGTGGACCTGCACCCCAGCTTCTATCAACCCTGCCCCCAACCCACCACCATGGATAACGCCCGGGGCTGGGCAAGGGGCGGCAGTTCGGGGTGTGGGTGCTGGCCAGTGCCCTTTCTGAGCCCGCAGAAGTGTGAACCACTGGGCCAGGTGAGGCAATGGTTGCCTAAATGCCAGTCCCAGGCGAGTCTCTGAGAGTACACAAGGACTCACAGCTGTAGCCCACATCCCCTTACAAATAGAGCCACCACCCTCTCCAGCCACCTCCAGAGGCCAGCGCACCCCCTCCCCACCACAGCTGGTAGAAACACACTCTCAGCCCACCTGCAGTCCTCAGCTCCTCCCGGGGCCGAGCCCCCTTGGCTCAGGGTGCTCCCTTCTTCCCACTCATTTCTTCCCATTGTAATTCCCATTACCAAGCCCTTTGTCCTCTGGGCTTGTGGGAAGATGGGGTTCTCTCGGCCCATTTATGGCAAGTCTTCTTGAGAGGAGGCAGACAGATGAGGGACTGGGGAAGGTTATGTGTGAGCAGGACTCCAGGGAGAGAGAGGGAAGGGATGGCTCCCCAGAAGGTCGGGAGGTGGAGGAAGGAGTAAGTTTCCTCCAACTAAACAAGTTCAGCCCCTTTGGAGTTCCTGCCACAGCTGGGTTGCTTAGGTGGGCCTGGGACTGTGGTCCACAGAGGGCAGGGGCTTGGGAGGCACTGGGGCTGTCGGCCCCACTGGGAACCTGGGAAGCCATGGTTTAGCCCTGGACTGGATCTCCCCCAACCCACCAACTCAGAGCCCACTCCTGCTCTGTACCTGGCTCTGAACTCTGAGCTCTGACTGTGGCAGTCAGGGCAAGGGCCCTATGCTGGAGAAGGAGAAACCAGTACTGGACAATAGCAGGCGACAGCAGAGGAGAAAAAGGGGGTAGGGAGGGGACAAGGAAAGATCTGAGGGGGTGGCAGTGGACAAAGAGATTGAGCAACCAGGGGACAAGGTAGCCAGAGGAAACAGAGACAAGGATAAAAGATACAGGAAATGAGGAGGCTCCAGAAAGATCCACAGGCGCCACCACCTTTCTCCTCCTAGCCTCCTCCATTCTCCCTCCCTAGGCCAACCCAGACAGAGCACCCTCAAACCAGGATGCTTCCTTTTCATTTATCCCGCTCAATTGAACTACACAGCCCCAGAGGCCAAAGTAATTCAGTTCTCTGTGACTTCCAGGATTCTTTTCCAGCTCTAACTTTTTTTTTTTTTTGAGACGGAGACTCACTCTGCCGCCCAGGCTGGAGTGTAGTGGCACGACCTCGGCTTGGACCGAGATACCTAGGGCCATTCCTCTGGCTAGGAACAGACTTCAACAGCAATGAAGAGACAACTAGAAACAAAGGAGAGGACCCTTGAAAAGGGAGCTATGCAGAGAGACCCAGGGCACCTAAGCAACCAGAGCAAGAGAGACTGCAAAAGATACGGATCCTTCGAGAATGGCCAGGGGCTGGACGCAGGCCGCAGGGTTGAGAGAGGACTGAGAGCCAAGCCAGGGAGAAGGAGGGGTGCTGAGGGGGATGGGGAGAGAGGAAAGGAGAGCGAGCCTTGGAGGGAGAAGCTTGAAGAGCTGAGGGCATTGATCCCAAGTAAAAGAAAGAATCCTGGGTCACTTGCAAATGCAAGGAGAGTCAGGAAGGTGCAAGGAGATTGGAGAGAGGAGGAGAAAGAGCCTGGAGCAAGATGTGGAGGCCCAGAGCAAGAGAAGAGGCCAGCTTGGAGAAGGCAGAGCCTCATGTTAGACCCTGAGCTGGGCAGAGATACGGGTCAGGGAGAATCGGAGGCAGGCCCCACTCTGAGATGGGGAAGCAGGCAGAGGGAATGAAGGTGAGACATAGAGACAGATGCAATGGGGAGCCAGGCAGAAGAGAGGCAACCTGTGCCAGGGAGGCCAGCCCTGCCTCCTTGGCACCCTCACGTGTGGCCAAAGCCTCCATCCCTGTCCTCATACGCCAGGACTCCCAGCAGAATGAGGAGCTGTTTCATGGCAGCTGAGGGAGGACAGAGAGCAGTATGTGAGAGCCAGGGAGAGAAGCAGCCTGGGGAAGGGAGAGGACAGTACAGCAGAGCAGACAGGGGCAGGGCCTGGGGCTGAGCGAACACCTTCCTTCCTCCTCCTTCCATAAAGCGGGGGACTAACCCCCCCCATCTCCACTACCCGCTGCCCTGCCACCACCACCTATACTAAGTGAGGCCTGCTCAGAGCACAGGGTTCCCTGAGGACAAAGCCTGGTCTTTGTCACCTGGACCCGACCCAGACTGACCTGGTGTTCTCAGCTCCTTATCATGTCCCCAGAGCTATGGGAACCAAGCAGTGACGCACTGGGCCAAGGGCTAACCCCCTGGCTCGAATTCTGGGGCCTCGAGTAACCTAGAGCTGGGACAGGTGGCCTGCATCCCCTGGGGGTAATGATTTGGCATAAGCACCTGCAGGAGATGGGGATGTGGGGTCAACTCAGGTCCCTCCAAGGACACTGAGAAAAGGTCCAAATGCCCTGGGGAGAGAGGTGTGTTCCTGAGCCCAGGAATGGGGCAGCTGCATCCTAGGGAGCTAGGGAGCTTGGGGAGAGGCCACATCTTAATGGAAAGTGCTCCTGCCCAGAGAAGCTGACCCCTGTCTCCCTACCCACCTCCACACCCTAGAGCTATATTGAGAGGTGACAGTAAACTGGTGGGAGGGGGGCTGGGAGAGTGTTCCTGGGTGTGAGGGTGGGGGGAAGCCAGAGCAGGGGAGTCTGGCTTTGTTTCCTGAACACAATGTCCACTCTTAGTCATAACAGGAACAGCCTGCTGAAGACCTGACACCTACAGCCTCTGAGAGGTGGCAGCATTGGAGGATGGGGAGCAAAGCCTTGAGGACCTGGGGTGCTTGAGGACACCCACAAAGAAGGGCATGTGAGTATTAGCCCTGGAGGGCTTGGAAGAGGGCACCAAAGTTCTGCCTGGGGAGGGGGCAGGCAACAGAGCCCCACCCCCATGGAATGCGGAGCCTGGGGACTAGCTGGTGTAAATCCCCAGGCCTGCCAGGCACCTGCACCCTCTGGCAGCCCGGAGAGGCAGAAGGGGGCAGCCCCCCACCCACCCCCCTCCTCCCTCAGGCCCTGGGATTAACACCATCTGCTTCTGCCCACCCCACCCCAGGAGCAGAGAGTGGCAGGGGAGGGCAAAAGCCTATGTGTGCAAATGTGGACGTGCAAATGTGTGCATCCGTGTACACAAAAGAAAGTAGAAAAGAAATCTGAAAGCTTGAGTGGGTAAGTGTGAAAAATCTGCATGTGTGGCTGAAGATGGGCACAGACACGGTCAAGTCTGCATGTGAGAGAGCTGAACTGGGGCTCTGTGAAAATCTGCCTGAGGCGGCAGGGGAGAATCCCTTCCATTGTTTGAGCAGGTTGGATGATGGCCACTTTATCAGGGGCATCAGGGAAGGGGTGGGGACTCCAGATGTGTCCCCAAACCCGGGTGGCCTCAAGACCTCGGGAGGACACTTGTCTGGAGACTTGGGGAATAGAAGGAGACCAGGCATGGCACTTGTGCAGACTGAGGCCAGGACAGAAGTTCCTGACAAAAGAAAACTGAGCCATGGAAGTGGACAGCAGATCCCTTCCCTGGGCACCATACTCCAGTTTTTAGTCCCTAGCACTGGGGACTCCAGTTCCAAGAGCAGGAAGATGCTCCCTGCCTGGGGCTGTGTGAGGGCAGGTCAGAGTGGGAAGGAGAGGCTGGGGAACAGGGGAGGAAAGCCCATGGTTGGGAGGGAGAGGACAGGCATTTGGCCTGCAGGAGAAGGTGACCCTCACCCATGTGTTCAATTCACCCTTCAGGTTAAAAATAACTGAGGTAAGGGCCATGGTGGGGTGGGAGAGGCGGTGCGAGAAGGTCCTGTCTTCCCACTATCTGCTCATCAGCCCTTTGGAGGGGAGGAATGTGCCCAAGGACTAAAAAAAGGCCATGGAGCCAGAGAGGCTGAGGCAGCAGACCTTTCATGGGCAAATCTGGGGGCCCTGCTGTCCTCCTGTCACCTCCAGAGCCAAAGGATCAAAGGAGGAGGAGCCAGGAGGGAAGAGTGGTGGGAGGGAGGGTCCCTCCGGAAGGACTCCAAATTTAGACAGGGGGTGGGGGAAATGAGATATAAAGGAACTGGAGCTTTGAGGACAGACAGAGACTCCTCCAGGCCAGGTAAGAGGAGGTTTGGGGTGGGATGCCCTGTAGCCCGTCCATAGATCCCCCACCGTGAGGGACCTCCTTCACCAGGAGTGGGCTGCAGATCAGTTGGAGGCCTAAGGGCTCTGTTAAAACTGCCTATCTCCAGGCCCAGGAAAGTTCCCCCTGACACAAGGGGGTTCCACAGGAAACCCAGAAACCTCTTTTCTTCTCTGACTCTCCATTTCTTTCTCTGCATCATTCTGTGTCTCCTACATGTTGTTCCCATCTTTCCATCTTCCTTCCTCCTTTGGATGGCTTCCTTCCCTTGATCCTGGTTTTATCTTGCCTCTTGGTCTTCATTGACACTTGTCACAATCGTGCTTCTTTGTCTCTCTCCCTTGCCCTTCCTTCTTGGCATGTGTTCTCACATCCCTGCCTCTCTGCTTCTAACCCTGTTTCCACACCCGGTCCCTCACACTAGTACTGACTCGGTGCCCTTTCTTTTCTGCCTCTGCGTCTTTCTCTTTCTGACTCCCTGGTCTGTCCTGCCTGTCTGTGCTCTGGGGCTGCCTCCACCCCCGGTTGGCCTGCCTCTGTTGTTCTTCAGTCTCCTCATCTGTTCTTTCTGCCCAGCTCTACCTCTGTGGTTCCTCGCTCCACCCACGGTTCAGATTCTTCAGGATTCTCCGTGAAGGGATAACCAGGTGAGAACTGCTCCCATTTTCTCTGCAGAGAGCAGGGCACGCTTCTCCTGAGAGCCAGATTGCTGCACCAGGGTTCTGCTGTCCCAAGCACTCAGCGTCACCCCTCAGCAAACTCCAGCCAATGCCACCCCAGGCAAACCCCTTACAGAGATTGTCCTTCAGCGTCACCTCAGAGAGCAAGAGAAGCAGAGCCCTGAGTCGGGGAGGGTGCAACAGCAGGTGCCTCTCCCAGGGTGGAGGAGAGGAGCGGGTGCAGGGAGGGGGGCTGCAGAGCACAAAGTCACTCGCTGGAGCCTGGGCCCCCTCAGGAGTAACACAGCCCTCCTGTCTCTGACCCAGGGGAGCACCAAGATGACTGATGCCCAGATGGCTGACTTTGGGGCAGCGGCCCAGTACCTCCGCAAGTCAGAGAAGGAGCGTCTAGAGGCCCAGACCCGGCCCTTTGACATTCGCACTGAGTGCTTCGTGCCAGACGACAAGGAAGAGTTTGTCAAAGCCAAGATTGTGTCCCGGGAAGGGGGCAAGGTCACTGCTGAAACCGAGAATGGGAAGGTGAGTGGGGCATGGCGCCAGGGCGGAAGGGAAGGAGGTCTGGGGAAGAAGATGCAGAGGTGGAGCCACTTGCAGTGGGAGCTGAGAGGGCTGGAGAAAAACCAAGGCCAGTGGGGATGCCAGGACATGCTTCTTTGAGGAGCCCAGAATCTGATCTCTCTCAAATTGACCTAAGCAGGTGCAACAGGTGCCACCCAGGGCCATGTGCCCCTCGCCAGAGAGGATGCTGAGGGAGAAGGACCTCAGTGTTCATCTCAAAGGTGTCTTGTACATAAAGAGGACACAAACACAGCATTAAATGATGCCCCCTTCTTGCACTTGTATCCCTCTTCCCTGTGCCTCAGTTTCCTCTGTGGGTCCACTTTCTCAAATTCTGTTCACCCAAATCAAGAGTAAATTCTTAGACCCAGATGAACACAAAGATCAGAAACTTTTGAACTGAGCACTCCATCCTTGACTGGTACTCAGAAGCTGCTGGTCCCTGGTTTGCTCATGCCAGCCAAGAGAATCACCCCTGGTTACCAGCTGTGGCTCAGGACTGTGTGTCTCATGAACTTGTTGACTGAATGTTACAACCCATTAAAGTGTAGAATAACAGGCCACAATCCCCTGGGGCTTTTGACTCTGATCCCAGCTCTGCCATCCGCTAGTCACTGTGCAGGCAAATCATTTAGTCATTTAGAGCCACGGATTTCTCCACTATAAAAAACGCTGGAATACCTATTGGCAGGATCTAGTGACATCAGAGCATGGCAAACTGCTGCCAATCAAACCACACCAACAGTGATGGATGGGGAGTGTGGAGTAGATGGGTGAACTGCTTTTCCAGCAGGGGTGAAGGTTTGCCCTGAGCAACAGATACTCTAGAGCACTGCCCGTGGGAGACAGCCTTGGGGTCAGCATAAGGTGTGCACACATCTGAGAGCTGCCAGTCTCCAGGTTTGCCCCAAGATCCTTGGAACATAGGGACTGAAGAGTGATGGTCAGGGGCACAGGGTGTCCCCAGGATGGTCTGGGCATCTGGCAAGAGAAAGGTATCCTAGGACAGTCTCTAGGATGGGAGATACAGTGGGAAGGGACATTATCTGGGGAAAGTGTCCCGGGGGACATACAGGGTAGGGGCTGGGGCACTGGTCAGAGCAAGTGGAGCAAGGCTAAGTCATGGCCTGTGTCCTGGGAAGAGGTCAGTGGGCAATGCCGGCAAGGGTCCCGGAGGGAGTGTAGTCACCCATTCTCCCGCCTATGTGCCCCCTCCAGACGGTGACTGTGAAGGAGGACCAGGTGTTGCAGCAGAACCCACCCAAGTTCGACAAGATCGAGGACATGGCCATGCTGACCTTCCTGCACGAGCCCGCGGTGCTTTTCAACCTCAAGGAGCGCTACGCAGCCTGGATGATATATGTGAGTGGCTCCTGCACACTGCAGAGACTTCCTGCCCTGCACGGAGGCCAAAATAAGCCAGGGAGGCTCTCCCAAGGAAAGGGGGAGGACTCTCCCAAGGAAAGGGGGAGGACTCTCCCAAGGGACCCAAGTCCCCTTCCCCACTCCACCCCTAGTCAGTCACAGGAGGAGCAGAGCCAGCTGAAGTGAACAGGGACTTGCCTGGCTGCCACCACCACCTGTCCCAGGTTGTCCCTACCAACCTCATGACCAGCCTTGTCTCCTGCTCCAGACCTACTCGGGCCTCTTCTGTGTCACCGTCAACCCCTACAAGTGGCTGCCAGTGTACAATGCTGAGGTGGTGGCCGCCTACCGGGGCAAGAAGAGGAGTGAGGCCCCGCCCCACATCTTCTCCATCTCTGACAACGCCTATCAGTACATGCTGACGGGTGAGCCTGGTGGCCCCTGGCCTCTGCCCCTCCTCCCGGACACCCACCCAGACCCTCAGCCCTCACCCCATTGCTTCTCCTCTTTTTTCTTCCAGATCGGGAGAACCAGTCCATCCTCATCACGTGAGCAAGTGCCATCCTCCCACAGAAGGGACTCAGCTGGGGGCATACAGGCTGATGCCTGCGGTTTAGCTGGGAGGAGAGGTTTAAGGCTGGGATTGCAGGGAGCATGGGGCACTGAGCTCTCATTAGAGGGGTGCCAGAGCAATGAACCATGACAGGCATATCCTGCCGAGTGCTGGGCTCTGATGGCCAGGCTGGGAAGGGAAGCATGCTGTATGGAGAACAGTAGGAATTCTGAGTTTTGATTGGTTCCTGTGGCCCCCAGGGGAGAATCCGGGGCGGGGAAGACTGTGAACACCAAGCGTGTCATCCAGTACTTTGCCAGCATTGCAGCCATAGGTGACCGTGGCAAGAAGGACAATGCCAATGCAAACAAGGTGCCATGGGGGCCACAGGCTCGGCAGAACAGGGGTGGGGGGGCAGGCTGACCCGAGTTACCTGTGACGTGGTGGGGACAGCCACACTGAACTGGACTTCTGATGGTCAGCCCAGTGTGGAAGACCTTCCTGACAGGCGACACTCTCCCTGAGGTCTGGGTAGGATCCTACGGAGTTGCAGACCCACCAGAGGTTCACCCAGCCCCCAACATCCATTCCTCAGGGCCAAGGCAGCCTCCCGGCCTTCTCACAACTGCCTGGAGGTGGATGGAGGATGAACCCTTGTAGTTCTGTTCCTTTCATAGGGCACCCTGGAGGACCAGATCATCCAGGCCAACCCCGCTCTGGAGGCCTTCGGCAACGCCAAGACTGTCCGGAACGACAACTCCTCCCGCTTCGTGAGTGCCTTTGACCACTCCCATTGGCCTCATCCATCCTTGACAAGAAAAAAGGGGTGCTGTTTTGCCACACCCAGTTGATTGTACTGTATCTGGCTTTGTGATATCAACATGCACATGTTGGTGGGAAGAGAGCTTAGGCTTTGAAGCCAAAGGCCTGACTTTCCACTTGCTCAGCAAGTCCTCACACCTCTCTGAGCCCTAGTTCCTTCACCTGTGAAACCTAATACTGGGAGGATTAGGTGAGATCATATGAGGGGTACGAGCAGGTGGCATTCCATGTGCATTCCCCTCTGGGCCGAGGTTCCACTAGGAGGTCCCTGCACATTGTGTGAGGGTGGCATCCTCTGCCCGGCTTCGCTTATACTCAACTGAGACACCAAAGAGGTTGTTTACATTTCCAGAACCATCCAGGACTTCTGGGCTGAATAGAGGTCTAGGATTTCATTCTGTCCTTCCCACCAGTTCCCTTACTCTGTCCCATTCGTCCCCCAGGGGAAATTCATTAGGATCCACTTTGGGGCCACTGGAAAGCTGGCTTCTGCGGACATAGAGACCTGTGAGTACCAACAGGGAGGCTGCCACCCTCCAGGTCCCCCTCTGCCTTCTCTCCCTGCCCGGTGGCCAGTCTCATCATTCCTGCCATCTCCTGTCTTTGTCTGCATTTGCCTCTGGGCTTTAGAATCCTTTTTGTTTAAGCCACATCTTCTCGCCAGGCCCTCTTCATCATACTGTGGGTAACCCCTGCCCCCATGGCCACCTTCTTCTGGCTCTACTCTCTTTCTTTCCTCACCTGCCTTCTTCCCCTCCACCTACCTCAGACCTGCTGGAGAAGTCCCGGGTGATCTTCCAGCTGAAAGCTGAGAGAAACTACCACATCTTCTACCAGATTCTGTCCAACAAGAAGCCGGAGTTGCTGGGTGAGCCTGCCTGCCACCCCCCACCCACTGCTGTCCCTGCTGCCCTCCCCAAAGCCAGCTGTGTGCAGGGCAGGGCCCTCCTGCTCCCCACTGTGCCCCCATCTTGCTGCTCACTTCCCTCCTCCCTCTGCTCACTCCGCCAGTTCTATCTCCCTTCCCGCCCAAGATCACCTGCATCTCCTCTCGCCTCCCTGTGCAGTCACACACCTCACTCCTTCTCCACCCTTCTCTCCACTCCTCCCTCGGCTTGTCTTTGCCTTCTCTTTATTTGCCTCCCCATCTCCCATGTGTCACTCCCCTGCCACCCTCCCTCCTCCTTGTTATTGGAGCCCCTGCCAGGGCCCCTCTTCTATCCTTTCACTTCCTCTGGGTTCACTCTTGGTCCTGGCTGACTTCTCTTCTCTCCCTGCTCCCTGTCCTCCCCTCCTCCATTCTCCCCATCCCTTACCCCTCCTTGCCCCCTCCCTCCCTTTCCCAACTCTCCCTGCCTCTTCCCTGCCCTCCGCCTGCCCCCTTGCCCCTGCCCCGCCCCTTGCCTGGTGCAGACATGCTGCTGGTCACCAACAACCCCTACGACTATGCCTTCGTGTCTCAGGGAGAGGTGTCCGTGGCCTCCATTGATGACTCTGAGGAGCTCATGGCCACTGATGTGAGTGAGGGGGCTGCTGCAGCTGTTCAAGGGGCCCTAGGAGCTCCTGGGGCCACCACTCCAACCCCTCTCTTTGCTTTTCGCTCTGTCCCAGAGCGCCTTTGACGTGCTGGGCTTCACTTCAGAGGAGAAAGCTGGCGTCTACAAGCTGACGGGAGCCATCATGCACTACGGGAACATGAAGTTCAAGCAGAAGCAGCGGGAGGAGCAGGCGGAGCCAGATGGCACTGAAGGTGGGAGGGGCAGGCAGGCAGGCAGCACTGGGAAGGCCGGAGGTGCTGACCAGGCTCTCCGAGGGACTCAGATCCTAGAGAATCTGAGGCTTGTGGGGCAGCGGGGTGTGTTGAGGGATGGTGAGGGACAGGGACGTGGGAGAGGTGGGCAGACAGAAAGTCCACCATAATTCCACCAATTCCTCAACCTCCTGCACTCACCAGAACTGAGGTGGGGATTTTTCCTCCATGCCCAAGACTCGCCCAGCCCCAGGAAGCACAGCCCCCCTGAGCTCTGCACATCACCATCACTAATGCAGGGCCTTTGCTCCTCAGCCCTTGGGTAAGCCCCTGGTGGGCTCATACCATGTTCTATTTGGGAAGCAGTGGGCCAGGGGTCAGGACACAGCCTAGGGCATTCGTGCATCAGTTTCCTCCTCAGTGAAATGGATCAACGATCTTTACTTACTCCTCTGGTGGCTACTGTGAGGTCCTTTGAGAAAATGTGAAGGTGCAAACAGTGTTAGACAGGTGCCCAAGAACATTCCTTCCTACCTTCAGGGACCCGTCTCCAAGTCTGCCCAGATCAAAATGTCAACCTGAGGTTCATGATAACATACCAACAGTTATTACAACATTCTTGAAATTACACCAAATAACTCCTCTAAATAGAGAAATCCCCATGTTAGGTGGCACATTTGGAAGGCTGGGGGTGGGAGTGTGGTGCTGTCTGATATACTCTTGGGGGTCTTGATCTCCCAGCCAGTCAGATTCGGTAACATGTGGATGGAGAGGACAGCATGGCCAGTCCAGGGCTAAACATTGGGGTAGAGAACGAAGGAGACAGGGAGCAGAGGACATCTAGCCCCTCAGCCACATCCCTGCCCTGGAGAGGTGAGGGACACAGTGAAGGTGGGGATATGCCCACAGCAGTGCTTGCGAAAGACCTGGCCCAGAGATGCCAGAGATGTAGAGAGAGAGCTGAGAAGAGCCAGCTGTGGCAAGAGACCATAAGGGGGCCTGGGCTTCAGCCTGACTCAGGCACACATTGGTTGAGCAGCCACAGCAAGCCCTGTGCTCTTCCAGGCCTTGATTTCTTCCTCTTTAAGGAGAAGAAATTGGACCTGATGCTTCCTAAAGTCTTGGCCCCAGGACAGAGAAGGAGGCTTACTCATTGAAAATGCTCACTCAGGCCAGGTGCAGTGGCTCATGCCTGTAATCCCAGCACTTTTCGAGGGCAAGGTGGGCAGATCACTTGAGGTCAGGAGTTTGAGACCAGCCTGGGCAACATGGTGAAACTCTGTCTCTACTACCAATACAAAAATTAGCCTGGCGTGGTGGCTCACATCTGTAGTCCCAGCTACTCAGGAGGCTGAGGCAGGAGAATTGCTTGAACCCAAGAGGTGGAGGCTGTAGTGAGCCAAGATCGTGCCACTGCACTCCAGCCTGGGTGACAGAGCAAGACTCTATCTTAAAAAAGAAAAAAAAAAAAGAAAGAAAGAAAGTGCTCACTTACTCCTTTCCCTCTCATCAAGATGCTGACAAGTCGGCCTACCTCATGGGACTGAACTCAGCTGACCTGCTCAAAGGGCTGTGCCACCCTCGGGTGAAAGTGGGCAACGAGTACGTCACCAAGGGGCAGAGCGTGCAGCAGGTGTACTACTCCATCGGGGCACTGGCCAAGGCAGTGTACGAGAAGATGTTCAACTGGATGGTGACACGCATCAACGCCACCCTGGAGACCAAGCAGCCACGCCAGTACTTCATAGGAGTCCTGGACATCGCTGGCTTCGAGATCTTTGATGTGAGTTGGGACCCCTGGGAGGGGGAGAACAATCACTCGCTGGCTCCCACATTCAACAGTCATTTGCTGAGAGCCAGCTGTGGACCAGACATGAGAAGGCAGTGGGGACTGTGTGGTGACAGAGGCAGTCATTGTCCCTGTCTTCAGGGGAAGCCCTCCTCCACTGCCCTGACATGGAGGGGACAAGCCACGCCCTGCTGGGCTCAGGCACAGTGCACGAGCACAGCCCCAATGGCCACTCACACCCACTTCCTGACTGCTCCCACCCCTCACGCCCCCTGCAGTTCAACAGCTTTGAGCAGCTCTGCATCAACTTCACCAATGAGAAGCTGCAGCAGTTCTTCAACCACCACATGTTCGTGCTGGAGCAGGAGGAGTACAAGAAGGAGGGCATCGAGTGGACATTCATTGACTTTGGCATGGACCTGCAGGCCTGTATCGACCTCATCGAGAAGGTGCCTTCTTGGCCTCACCACCTATGTTCCCTCCTCTACCATCCAAAGTGGCGGCCGAGTCACTTCTACACACAAGAAACTAGAGTCCCAAGAATCCCAGGCCTTTCTCCAGGCCCAGCTTCTCCCCACTGTGAAGTCATGGGCATGAACAGGATGATCCCCGCTCCGTTCTTCCTTTTCCAGGAGCTTGCACTTTATGTCCCTGTGTGGTGGTCCCCTCAGTGTCTTAAGAGTGAGATGTGGTGAAGGAGAGGCCCCTGGCCCCTCTGCCCATGACAAGCGTCATTCATGGAAAGATCCTAGGCTGAAATTAGAGATGTTTGCCTCCCACCACCTTCCTGTTGGTTGAGAAATAAGCTAGTCTCCAGCTCTCTTGCCTATGGGCATTCCTGAGAAGAGACAAGGCCACAGGCGGAAGGCCCTGTGGCCCAGGTCTGACTTGCTCTCAGGAAACCTCTGCTCTTTGTCAGCACAGGCCAGAGCCAGGAGTGTCTGATCCACACCCAGCCCAGCCACGGCCTTCAGAAAATGGGAGCTTCCCCACATATTTTGAGTCATTATCCAGATTCTTAACCAGAGTTCTCATCTTTCAGAGCCCTCAGAATCCCATAAAACTGTGTGTGACAAAAGCATGTGTACATTCATACATGTGTGTGCATGTGTGTGTGTATGTGTGTTTGTGTGTACATGTGTTTTTCTGGAGAGACAGTTTTTAGTTTTAACAAATTCTTAAAAGGATTCCTGCCCCCAAGAAAAGTCAAGAACCACCACGTTTTCGGAAGTGCAGAGTATGGTGAAGAACCTGGATCCTTCTATCTAACCCTTGAAGAATTGCTACTGGTGTCATATAGACAGAGCCTGGCCCAGTGCCTTTGACACACATCTGTCCCTGCCCTCCTGCCTCTGGGGCAATGAGCCATCAGAGAGAAGAGGCTGTGCTGTGAGGCACTGTGGGCCTTGCAGAGGGTGATTAGGAGTGCATGGCTCTTTGTTGTATCCACTGGGCAGAAAGAGGGAGGAAGGGGCTCTTTTAATTCCAGGAATATTGGATTCCTATTTTGGGCTAAGAGGTACCAGCACAGCCCCCCTTCAGCAGGCCAGTGCTACTGGCTCTAGAGTCCTTTTCCTGTCAGGGTGTGGGACTGTGGAAGCCTGGGAGCGTGCTCAGTGATTTTCTCTCTGCCTCTTCACCCTGCCCTCAGCCCATGGGCATCATGTCCATCCTGGAGGAGGAGTGCATGTTCCCCAAGGCCACCGACATGACCTTCAAGGCCAAGCTGTACGACAACCACTTAGGCAAGTCCAACAATTTCCAGAAGCCACGCAACATCAAGGGGAAGCAGGAAGCCCATTTCTCCCTGATCCATTACGCCGGCACCGTGGACTATAACATCCTGGGCTGGCTGGAAAAAAACAAGGATCCTCTCAACGAGACTGTTGTGGCCCTGTACCAGAAGTCCTCCCTCAAGCTTATGGCCACTCTCTTCTCCTCCTATGCATCTGCCGATATTGGTAAGTGGGCAGCCCTTGCGCTGGGCCAGGGGACTTCTGAAGGCACAAAGGGCCAGGGTCCTGATGCTTCAAAGCACATGACTCCAGAGGCAGGCACAGGGCAGCCCATGAGTCAAGCCACCTCCTGGCTCACCTCACCACCGTCCATCTGGGCTTCTGTAGCACTTGCCGTTCTCTGCTTTGTGTTATGGGTGTTGATATAGCTGTCTCATGTTTCATCAAGATTGGGAGTAACTGGAAGTCAGTGAGGGTGGCGCATGCATCCCTGTACCGTGCCCAGCAGGGAGCGATGCATGAGGGAGTTCTCAACAAACATTGAGAGGACACTGAACAAAGGAGCCTCCAGTTCAGAAAAGGAAGAGAAACGATGTGGCTTGAAATGAAGAAGATAAATTGTAAGAAGAAAAGTAGAGGCTAGGTGCAGTGGCTCATGCCTGTAATCCTAGCACTTTGGGAGGCCGAGGCAGGTGGATCACAAGGTCAGGAGTTCGAGACCAGTCTGGTCAACATGGTGAAAACTCCTATCTACTAAAAATACAAAAATTAGCCTGGTGTGGTGGCGCATGTCTGTAGTCCCAGTCACTCGGGAGGCTGAGGCAGGAGAGCTACTTGAACCCAGGCAGCAGAGGTTGCAGTGAGCCAAGATTATGCCACTGTACTCCAGTGTGGGCAACAGAGTGAGACTCTGTCTCAAAAAAAAAAAAAAAAAAAAAGAAGAAGAAGAAAAGTAGAATGTGGAAAGATATAAGAAGGAAGGGCAAGTCTAGAAGAGGGAGGGCTAAGGGCACTGATGTATGTCAGTGCCTACTATGGGCAAGCACCAGTGAGCTGCCCCAGAGGCGTGGTCTTATCTAATCCTCTTTACAACTTTGGGAAGTTGTTACTGTTATCCTCATGGTAAACTGAATCTTGGAGAATTCCTTACCCAAAGTCTCAGAGCTACCAAGCTAGCAGCAGAGCTCTGCCTCTGCTCAAGGGTTCCTCTATTTTCCAGCTCCTGTTCATTATTCCTCCTCTCGTTATTTAGGGGAGAGTGGTAAAAGCAAAGGAGGCAAGAAAAAGGGCTCATCCTTCCAGACGGTGTCAGCTCTCCACCGGGTAAGAAGGGCCCAGGGGTGCCAGGACACTTGGTGGAATGGCCCAGCCCAGAGTCTTCTGGCTGCATCACCTATTCTGATGCTTGAGTTTAATGAGGAAAGAAGCTAGAGTTACGTAGTCATTTTTTGGTGTGTAGGTTCCACACAAGCCTAAACTCACATCATAAATTATGTGCCAGCCCCTGTCCCTTTGATGATTCTGGTGAAGAGTGTCTGGGAACCAGGGTTTAAGGGCCTAAGAGATGGTCCTTGTGGCTCCTAACTCCCCACCTTCATCTGCCTCCAGGAAAATCTGAACAAGCTGATGACTAACCTGAGGACCACCCATCCTCACTTTGTGCGTTGCATCATCCCCAATGAGCGGAAGGCTCCAGGTGAGCCAGGAGAAGGCCTTAGTCTGGGGAGGACAGCTGCCATCCACTTTACCCTAAGGCTGACCCTTTTCCCTTCCCTCCTGCCACAGGGGTGATGGACAATCCTTTGGTTATGCACCAGCTGCGCTGCAATGGCGTGCTGGAGGGCATTCGCATCTGCAGGAAGGGCTTCCCCAACCGCATCCTCTACGGGGATTTCCGGCAGAGGTGGGTATGAGGGCGCCCCAGAGCTCAGAGAACAGGGAAGCCAGGGCTACTCTGGTGGGAATGGGAGGCTGCAGGTGGCCCTGGAATTCTGTGGGCAGAGCAGATCACTGCAGAGCATGGGTGACTCTGGGCACTTCCTTCCTCAGGTATCGCATCCTGAACCCAGCGGCCATCCCTGAGGGACAGTTCATTGACAGCAGGAAGGGATCAGAGAAGCTGCTCAGCTCCCTGGACATTGACCACAACCAGTACAAGTTTGGCCACACCAAGGTGAGTCTAGAGCCCCACTGGGTGGTTGCAGGGCAGGTGGCCGTGTTGAGTGGAGCAGAGAGGAGTTTAGGAGGCAGAACCCTAATTCTGGCTTCCTTATCAACCTTATCAAGGGCTGAAACCCAGGCTTCACTCCAGTCTTGTTTGTCTAATTTTTACTCTCACTTCTAGAAGGCATAGGGTGATGGGTCACCTGGGAGCTCATGCAGGGTCTTCCACCCTCTTCTTCCACCCTGGATACTCCCCTCTGAGGCTGCGGCCTGTTGCATCTACCCCTTGCCTGCAGGTGTTCTTCAAGGCAGGGCTGCTGGGGCTGCTGGAGGAGATGCGGGATGAGAGACTGAGCCGCATCATCACACGTATGCAGGCCCAAGCCCGGGGCCAGCTCATGCGCATTGAGTTCAAGAAGATAGTGGAACGCAGGTGAGACAGCAGGAAAAGGGAGGCATGCACTAGAGATATAGAGGCATATCTGCAATGTCAACTAGGTGTGGGTCAGGAGACCTGGGTTCAGACCTACCATCTGGCCTGGGAAAGTTACTTTACCACTTCGAATCTCATTGCAAATTCCTCTTCTTCTTTTTTTAAGAAAATTTTCTATAGTAAAATGCAAATTAAGACACCAATGAAATACCATTTTAAAACACTAGACTTTGCTTGCTCAGATGGTCTACAAATTTTAAAAAATGAAAGAAACAAGTAGATAATAATAAAATGAAAGAAAAAATAATCTTAAAAAGTTTTAAAAATCACTAGACTGACAAAAATTAAGAAGCCTGATCCACTGCTTACAGATGTGTAAATCAGTGCAACTTCCTAGAAAAACTGTTTATCACTATCTTTTTTTTTTTTTTTTTTTTTGAGACAGAGTCTCGCTCTGTCGCCCAGGCTGGAGTGCAGTGGCCGGATCTCAGCTCACTGCAAGCTCCGCCTCCCGGGTTTGTGCCATTCTCCTGCCTCAGCCTCCTGAGTAGCTGGGACTACAGGCGCCCGCCACCTCGCCCGGCTATTTTTTTGTATTTTTTTAGTAGAGACGGGGTTTCACTGTGTTAGCCAGGATGGTCTCGATCTCCTGACCTCGTGATCCGCCCGTCTCGGCCTCCCAAAGTGCTGGGATTACAGGCTTGAGCCACCGCGTCCGGCCATCACTATCTTTTAAAGTTGAACAGCTGCATACTTCTCCATTCCACTCCTGAGTACATTCCTAAAGAGAAACTCTTATACATGTACACCATGACATGAAAAATAATCTTTTTAGCAGCATTGGTCATAATAGCAAAGATCTTAAAACAACTTGAATTTCCATCCACAGGTGAATGGGTAAATAGTATTACAGTCATTCAGCGGAACATTATAAAACAGTGAAAAGAAGTGAACTCCAACTACATGGTACAATATGTTTGAACATTACGCATATTGTTAGTAAATAAAGGCAAATCTTGGAAGGATACACACAGTATGATGTAATTTTTATAAAGCTCATAAATAATCAAAACCAGCCATTCACTGTTTAAAGATATATACATACGGCTCGGCACAGTGGCTTACGCCTGTAACCCCAGCACTTTGGGAGGCTAAGGCAGGCGGATCACCTGAGGTCAAGAGTTAGAGACCAGCCTGGCCAACGTGGTGAAACCCCGTCTCTACTAAAATTACAAAAATTAGCTGGGCATGGTGGCAGACACCTGTAATTCCAGCTACTGAGGAGCTGAGGCAGGAGAATTGCTTGAACCTAGATGGCGGAGGTTGCAGTGAGCCAAGATTGTGCCATTGCACTCCAGCCTGGGCGACAAGAGTGAAACTCCATCCCAAAATAAATTAAATTAAATTAAAATAAAGATACATACATATGCGGTTAAAACAATTTTCGAAAAAGCAAGGAAAGGAAGAATAAGATTCAAAGCAGCGGCTGCTCCTCGTGGGGTAGCAGGGGTGTAGGAAGGAATGCACAGGTAGATTAATGGTTGGTAACATTTCAGCTCTTGGTTGGGTGGTAGGTTCATGGATAGTCATTTTGCTTTCATGCTTCATAACTTACATACTTATTATAGACATTCTTATACGTAAACCCCTACATAATTTTTAACATATTTGAAGTTCTTATGAGAATCGAAAAACTGAACAGAGAAGACATTCTATAAGTGGTAGTTTCCATTACCACTAATATCCTAGCTGGGAGGATATAAACTGCCCTTTCATCAAATTGATTAATAAATATTTATCAGGCAACTCCATGTTCAGTGTAGTGATGTTGGAGGGGGGTGTGCACAGGAAGGAAGTCTACATGCCTACGAACTTGCTTAGTAGGGCCCATGATTGGGAAGCTCTCTTTCATAGTGCCCCACCCTGCCTCCACACTTCCTTGTCAGGGATGCCCTGCTGGTAATCCAGTGGAACATTCGGGCCTTCATGGGTGTCAAGAATTGGCCCTGGATGAAGCTCTACTTCAAGATCAAGCCGCTGCTGAAGAGCGCAGAGACAGAGAAGGAGATGGCCACCATGAAGGAAGAGTTCGGGCGCATCAAAGAGACGCTGGAGAAGTCCGAGGCTCGCCGCAAGGAGCTGGAGGAGAAGATGGTGTCCCTGCTGCAGGAGAAGAACGACCTGCAGCTCCAAGTGCAGGCGGTGAGGCCACATGATTATCTCTTCAGCCCTCGCCTCCCCTCCCCTAGATTATAGCCCATCTCACAACAAGGTACTGGGAGTCTAGGAGTGCCAGCTCTTTTTAAGACCCTAGGTCTCCTCTCTTTAACCATCAGCTTCCTCCCTGTTCTCTTCTCCCAGGAACAAGACAACCTCAATGATGCTGAGGAGCGCTGCGACCAGCTGATCAAAAACAAGATTCAGCTGGAGGCCAAAGTGAAGGAGATGAATGAGAGACTGGAGGACGAGGAGGAGATGAACGCGGAGCTCACTGCCAAGAAGCGCAAGCTGGAAGATGAGTGCTCGGAACTCAAGAAGGACATTGATGACCTGGAGCTGACACTGGCCAAGGTGGAGAAGGAGAAGCATGCAACAGAGAACAAGGTGAGGGCAGCTCCCTCTGGCTTCAGCCCAGGTCTCCTCAAGACTCCCAGACTAGAGTGTGGTCCTGGTCCTTGGCGTGGAAGTCCCCATAGATGTCTCCAGGCTGGTGATCTTTGACCCTAAAGGGGATGGGTTTTTGGTCGGCAGGTGAAGAACCTAACAGAGGAGATGGCTGGGCTAGATGAGATCATTGCTAAGCTGACCAAGGAGAAGAAAGCTCTACAAGAGGCCCATCAGCAGGCCCTGGATGACCTTCAGGTTGAGGAGGACAAGGTCAACAGCCTGTCCAAGTCTAAGGTCAAGCTGGAGCAGCAGGTGGATGACGTGAGTAGTAATAACCATGCTCCTGCTCTCAGAGCAAGATTTTGCAGGCAACACCAATGGCCCAGAAAGTCCTGATCCCTAGAATTGACTTCTATGGCCCTTGGAGCTTTTTCACTCTCTGTAGTTCCTCACTAGAGTAGGTCTCTGAATCCTTTGTGTTTGCAAGATTTCTCTACTGGTTTGACTTCCAATCCCACTGGACTTCAAGTTTAGAAGGAGGCAAAAGAGCATACACTGTGGATGTCATGTTTTCCACACTTTGCTTATTTTCTTCTCTTCATCAGTTGGAGGGATCCCTGGAGCAAGAGAAGAAGGTGCGCATGGACCTGGAGCGAGCGAAGCGGAAACTGGAGGGCGACCTGAAGCTGACACAGGAGAGCATCATGGACCTGGAAAATGATAAACTGCAGCTGGAAGAAAAGCTCAAGAAGTAGGACACTATGGTGGCCAGGAGGGGCTAACGGAGGTGTCTGACCTGGTAGATAGAATGCAGGGTGCTGCACCTCCATTGCCCACTGTTGCTTTGGGCACAATGGGAATGAGGTCAATCACAGCCCTCTTCCTCCACTCTCTGGGCTGGCCTGGGTAGGGGGAGGTGCTGATTTTGGTGTACTAAGGCCAAGAAGACAATGAGTGCCGGAGGAAGGAAGGTTATTTGTCACTCCCCCACCCCCACCCTTCTCCTGCAGGAAGGAGTTTGACATTAATCAGCAGAACAGTAAGATTGAGGATGAGCAGGCACTGGCCCTTCAGCTACAGAAGAAACTGAAGGAAAATCAGGTGACTTTTTTTCCCCAGTGCAGGAAAGTGGGAGCTCAATAGCCCTGAGGTGACTGAGGCTGCAGCAGCTGCTTAGGGTTCTACACAATATCTGGAACTCCAGGCAGCCTCATAGATCCAACCATCCCTGACTTACAGGCACTCAGGAGCACTAGCCTTCCTCTGTAGAGCAAGAATACATTGTGTTAGCAAAACTGTTTGAGAAGGGAGACTCATACCTACTAAAGGGCTTCTCCTTTTGAGATCTGCTCTGCCTCAGGAACTTTCTACTCTAAGACAAATGATAGAGCTCTATTCTCCTCTAACCCTTCCTCTGGTAGTTCTGCCCTCTGAATGTGAGGTGAAAAAAAAAAAAAAAAAGCTTCAAGGAGCACCTTCCTGTGAGCTGCTCTGTTCACATTCTTCCTGATACTAACCCAGTCACTAACCCAGGCTGAGTCCCCATAGGGCACTCATGACAAGAGCCAATTCCTACAACCTTGAGCAAGTCACTTACCCTCCCTGATCCTCAGATTCTCTTCTCACCTGTAAAATGACACTGATAATACCTACCACACAGGACCAGAGGGGATAATGTATTTGAAACCACTTTGTCAACTGGGAAATTCTATACAGGTATCATATTAATATAGCCCAATTTAGAGAAGTCAGCCAACCACTAGCCTAAGAAGGCATTGTTTTGTCTTCTCCATGGCCTTCTCATTCCTCTGCAGGTCAAGATTAAGTGAACAGCCATAGTCTCCCTTAGCTTTAATGAACCTCAAACCTCAATATGCTTTTAGCATCAGGTTTGTCAGAAGAGCCTTGAAGTCCACTGTCATCCCCATTTTAGAGCTACAGAAGCTACATGGCCAGGACTTGACATAGTGACCCCAAGGGCAACAGGAACTCAACTACTGGGGCAGGACCTTGTCCTCTCACTTTGGGGCAGACTGTGGCTGGTAGATAGAGGTAGTCTCCCCTCTGCACTTGAGGCCCATGGCCCAGGCTGCAAGTAATGTATGAACATAATTCCACTCCTCTGGGGCTGCATAGGGATTGGCCCACCTTCATTAGTAATTTGCCCTCCCATCTTCTTGGATGCCCCTTCTGTGTTTTAGCTAGAATGTCGGGCCATCCTCAAGTTCTTCTACCCTAGGTCTGGGCAACTTCTTTGGCCTCTTGGACTCAGAATAACAGTCCTGTTAATCTCATCAGGTCTTGGCACTAGGCTATGGCTCCTCCTTCATCCCCAAGATCTTGCTCAGAAGTCTCACCTTCTCCATCCTGGGAGCAGAGGCATGGTGGTCCTCTCTGCTGCTCCTAGGACTCATCCATGGACAGTCCTTTAAAGCTGTCCATAACCCCAGGTGAAGGGATTCCCACTGAACCCCCGTTTTGCTCCTGGCTAACCAGACAACAGATCAAAATGGTGGATAGGACATTCTCCCAATTTAGCCAGGACCAAGGCTAAGGTCAGAAAAGTGAGGTAAGGGCATTTAAAGAGGATGAGGAGATGAGGTGAAGAGGAGAGTACCCTGCTAGCACTTTCCTGGCCTGGAAGGGAGCAATCATCTTGAAACCCAGCCCTGGGCATAAACACAGCAAGCCTGGGAGAGCAAGGAATATGGTTGATTGGACTTTGTGGTTAACTTAGAGAATTGCAAAGGTATTTGATTGTTTTGAGGCATATTGTCACAAATATTTGTAAAATACAAGCACTCAATTTCCTGCCTTATGGACAGCGGAACACAGCCTAGTGAATCTGGGGACTCTGAACTTCTTGATCTCACAGGATCCTAGGATTCCCCTTCAAACACAGATTCTCAGGATTCGGGGCTGTAGATGCTCAGACTGGGTCTGAGATGCCCTCGGGAGCTTCAACCAAATTGCTATTGATGGCCTATGCATTATAGGATGTTCAGCAGCATCCCTGGCCTCTCCCCTCTAGATGCCAGTAGCAAGCCCTACCAAGTCATGACAATCAGACATTGCCAACCATTCCCTGGGGCACAAAATTGCCCCTGGTTGAGAACCACTGCTTGAGAGGGACGTGAGTTCCTGGTAGCCTTTTAGAGCCGGGGGGATTCCAGTGGAGGGGTCCAGGCAGTGGGTCTGAGCCCTTTGTGTCTGACCCAGGCGCGCATCGAGGAGCTGGAGGAGGAGCTGGAGGCGGAGCGCACTGCCAGGGCCAAGGTGGAGAAGCTGCGCTCAGACCTGTCCCGGGAGCTGGAGGAGATCAGCGAGCGACTGGAAGAGGCCGGCGGGGCCACGTCCGTGCAGATCGAGATGAACAAGAAGCGCGAAGCCGAGTTCCAGAAGATGCGGCGGGACCTGGAGGAGGCCACGCTGCAGCACGAGGCCACGGCCGCCGCCCTGCGCAAGAAGCACGCCGACAGCGTGGCAGAGCTGGGCGAGCAGATCGACAACCTGCAGCGGGTGAAGCAGAAGCTGGAGAAGGAGAAGAGCGAGTTCAAGCTGGAGCTGGATGACGTGACCTCCAACATGGAGCAGATCATCAAGGCCAAGGCAGGCTCTGCTCGGCCTCCCCTCTCCCTCTCCCCTGCACAGGGGCACCTCCCCCACGCCTTCTCTCTGTCCAACATCTCCCTTGTCATTCTCATTCCCTTCATCACCCTTTAGTCTCTCTTCCTCTCTCTCCTGCCCCTCTCTGGCTCTCCTCTCCCTATCTCTTCATGTTCCTCCTTTCTTTAATTCAAGTACCTCTTCAGACTGCACCCTCCCACACCTTCTGTGTCTCCTTCCTGCCCTCTGGCGTTCCCCATCTCTGACCCTCTCTTCCTTCCTCTGGTCAACTCAGCCCCTCCCACACTCACCTTTCCTGTCTTGCTTCCTGAAGGCAAACCTGGAGAAAGTTTCTCGGACGCTGGAGGACCAGGCCAGCGAGTACCGCGTGAAGCTAGAAGAGGCCCAACGCTCCCTGAACGACTTCACCACCCAGCGAGCCAAGCTGCAGACTGAGAATGGTGGGTGCCTCTAACCAGCCCTGCACCTGCCTACAGCAGGACATAACTTGTGGAATGGCCCACAAGCCCCTCTCATTTCACCTCCAGGAGAGTTGGCCCGGCAGCTAGAGGAAAAGGAGGCGCTAATCTCGCAGCTGACCCGGGGGAAGCTCTCCTATACCCAACAAATGGAGGATCTCAAAAGGCAGCTGGAGGAGGAGGGCAAGGTGAGGCCCAGTGGGGAGGGTGGGCAGGCTTGACGGCAGCCCTGGAGCAATTCACCTCAATGCCAGAAATGGAGCCTGGAGCTGGAGCGAGTCCTCTGCAAGGGAAAGACCCTCCAGTCTAGGTTCTGCCCTGCAGCTAAACGTCATTGAATGCATCTTTCCTTATTCTTAAGGGAATGGGGTGAGCAGACTGGAAAACTCCTCAGACAGTGAGGTTTCATATCAGCCCACATGGTGAATAAGGCTGGGCTTGGTTGAAGTACTAGACAAGAAGAGAATCTAGAGAATGGGGCACAGGGAGTCCCTCCCACCTCCTGGTGCCCACCCCTCCCCAGGCAAAGAACGCCCTGGCCCATGCACTGCAGTCGGCCCGGCATGACTGTGACCTGCTGCGGGAGCAATACGAGGAGGAGACGGAGGCCAAGGCTGAGCTGCAGCGCGTCCTGTCCAAGGCCAACTCAGAGGTGGCCCAGTGGAGGACCAAGTATGAGACGGATGCCATTCAGCGGACCGAGGAGCTCGAGGAAGCCAAGTGAGCTCCAGATACCCCCTTAACCTGACTCCCAGAGAGGAAGGGGTGAGAGGACCTGGGGTGGGGACCGGCAGAGTGGTCATGGGAAGGAAGTGGAAGAGACAGGAGGAACTCAGAGGGCAACAGAAGTGCTTGGAAGAAAGCCTGAACTCTATACTCTGTGAACTCTGGCTGGCCCTGACCCGCTTCCTGTGACAGGCGAGCTTTTGGCCCGGGTTATACCTGATGCTCACGTATAAGACGAGCAAAAAGCTTGTTGGTCAGAGGAGCTACCGTCGATCAGCCTGTGTGGGGGGCGAGGGCAGGGGGCACTGACGCCCACATGCCACTGCAGGTAGGGAGGATGCCTGGGCAGCACAGGCTGGCGGACTCTGTTCCAGGCACGAGCAGGCTCAGCTCCTGCTAGGCTGGACTTACGGTGTCTCAAGGAGATACAGGGAGGGGGTGGGAGGAGGTCCACCCAAGGCTCCACTGTTGCCCAGTAGAGTCACACACACACCCTCCACCCTCACCTGGGCAGAAAGAAGCTGGCCCAGCGGCTGCAGGATGCCGAGGAGGCCGTGGAGGCTGTTAATGCCAAGTGCTCCTCGCTAGAGAAGACCAAGCACCGGCTACAGAATGAGATTGAGGACCTGATGGTGGACGTGGAGCGCTCCAATGCTGCTGCTGCAGCCCTGGACAAGAAGCAGAGGAACTTCGACAAGGTGGGCCCTGGGTGAGGGCTGCAGCCAGCATGCAGGGCAAGGGGGCGTGAGGGGTTCAGTGCGAGGCCAGAGCCATCCTCCTTGGAGGCTGGGGAGGAGGGCAGGGCTGAGCCCAGGCTCGGGGCCAGGGACAGATCTTGGACATGGGGCTGAGGCTGGGGGCTGGGGCACTGGGAAGCAGGAGGGCTGGGGGGCTAAGGCTGGGGGGCTGAAGAGTGAGCCTTGTCCCCGGGCAGATCCTGGCCGAGTGGAAGCAGAAGTATGAGGAGTCACAGTCGGAGCTGGAGTCCTCACAGAAGGAGGCTCGCTCCCTCAGCACAGAGCTCTTTAAGCTCAAGAACGCCTATGAGGAGTCCCTGGAGCACCTGGAGACCTTCAAGAGGGAGAACAAGAACCTTCAGGGTGTGCTGGGGGTCCAAGAGGCCAGAGATGAGCTGGTGGGAGGGAGGGCCATGAGGGGGCAGGGGGAACACAGGCTTTGAGCTTTCTGGCCCTCTGGTCCCCAGAGGAAATCTCGGACCTTACTGAGCAGCTAGGAGAAGGAGGAAAGAATGTGCATGAGCTGGAGAAGGTCCGCAAACAGCTGGAGGTCGAGAAGCTGGAGCTGCAGTCAGCCCTGGAGGAGGCGGAGGTGAGGGCCGAGAGCTCCCAGCACCCCAACCCTGGTCTGCCACTGTCTCCCACATCTCCCTCACCTGTAGGTGACCCTGAACCCAAGACAAAATCTATTCATTCCATATTCTTTGTTCAACGTTATCTACCCACTATTCACTAACCATTACTACCTCCAAAGCCAAGGTCTGCACAAAGGAAAATGTCAGTCTGATTAGACGCCAAAGGTTTTGTTTCTTACCAGGTTTTAAAAGTTGGAATCTGGCCATGATAATAACCACTTAAACAGTGGGTAGGAGTGTGGGCTCCAGAGTCAAACAGGCCTGAGTTGGAACACAGCTTGAGGACTTTCACTGTGTCATTGGGCAAAATCTTTAATCACTCTCTGCCTCAGTTTTCTCATCTGTAAAATGGAATTAATTGCACATACCTCATACAATTTTACACATGATTATTATAAAGATTAAGTGAGGTAACACATTTAAGCACTTAATATATATTAGCTATTGTTACTCTTCATTTTTATGCACCTGAGAATAGCCCTGAGTTTTCTGGGCTTCTAACTTTTCTCAGGAAAGGGTGAGGGACCTGGAAAACAAATATAAAATTTTGAATTTGTGGTTATAAAAATTTCTCTCTTTTCTATAATACTTTAGACAGGTAGGGAATTTACGCAGTGTTAGTGCCGGAGGGTCTGGCAATTGTGAAGTCCAGACCCTTTCCTTGACAGAGGAAGCCCAGGGAGTCCAGCACTTTCTCCCCAATAGCACCATGGGGGGCATGAATGCAGATCCCACCTCCCCATCTCTTCTCAGCTCTTCTTCTCTGGGCCATAGTCCTGGCTGACACCCTGTATCTTCTCATCCTCTCTCCCAACCCTGCCCTGTGCCCTGTCTGCCCGCCCTCGCCCCACCGCTTCCCAGGCCTCCCTGGAGCACGAGGAGGGCAAGATCCTCCGGGCCCAGCTAGAGTTCAACCAGATCAAGGCAGAGATCGAGCGGAAGCTGGCAGAGAAGGACGAGGAGATGGAACAGGCCAAGCGCAATCACCAGCGGGTGGTGGACTCGCTGCAGACTTCCCTGGACGCAGAGACACGCAGCCGCAACGAGGCCCTGAGGGTGAAGAAGAAGATGGAAGGAGACCTCAATGAGATGGAGATCCAGCTCAGCCATGCCAACCGCATGGCCGTCGAGGCCCAGAAGCAAGTCAAGAGCTTGCAGAGCTTGCTGAAGGTACACGGGGACAGGACGTCCCCTCACCCAGAGGGGACTGGCCTCCACATGGCCTGAAGAAGCAGTGGTGTCTCAACACAGGCACCAGATTCCTCCTGCCCCTAGGTTACTGCAGGGACCTCTGACAGGCACCCTCAGTGAAGGGCATCAAGGCTGGCTCCCCGCTCATGCCCACTCTCGTGATTCTCAGGACACCCAGATCCAGCTGGATGACGCGGTCCGCGCCAACGACGATCTAAAGGAGAACATCGCCATCGTGGAGCGGCGCAACAACCTGCTGCAGGCTGAGCTGGAGGAGCTGCGTGCCATGGTGGAGCAGACAGAGCGGTCTCGGAAGCTGGCAGAGCAGGAGCTGATTGAGACCAGCGAGCGGGTGCAGCTGCTGCATTCCCAGGTGAGAGGGTCAGGAGCCACCTTGTGGAAACCTGCCGAGTGCAGAGCCCAGGACATCTAGAAAAGCCAGATGTTCTAAGTGAGCACATCTAGCCAGGGTCAGAAATCATTTCCTCTCTTAGGCCAACTCTCATCTGTGGTGGCTGCAGAACCATTGTATTGAGAAAACCATCACTGCTTAGAAGCTAAGAGTGTCATGATTGATTGCTGATACCTGCCAAAGTCACAAATCTGGGAGTAGTGGAACGTATCCTGTTATTTGATATTCTTGAACTAAAGGACAGCCTCCAGCTTGTTCTGTAAAGATGAGAGTTTGGGAGTTTAAAGAAGCATAACTGCATCTCTTGCAAACCAAGCTGGATAGAACACCATTTTTCTGCAGTCCCACCCACCCACACTGTTTTCAGTTATACTCTGCAATGAGACTTTGTGCCCACCTTTTACAGTGCCCTGTGGAGTCTTGTTCTTTAGTATATGTGAGAATGACATCATTCGCTTACCTCATCCCCTCTTCCTTACCCCACTACATTCTTGGTATAGCTGTAAACATCTCTGGAATATTGTCCCGGTAGAAAGTTGTTTCCATTTTCCTTGGAATATTGGCATGCTCCTACAAAAACATGTTTCTAAAGAGCTCCAGGGTATTACTGCAGACCTTTTGCTATTTGAAGTCTTTTTTCAGAATTTAGTAATCTTAGATATAATGTCTAGAATGTATCCACTTTCATAGGAAAAGGGAAAGCAGGTACAAAACAAGGAATAGTCTAAAAGCAGGCTTGTTGTTATTTTAAAAAATGACCACCTTTAATTCTCTCTGGAGAAAGGGTATGAAATCGGTAACAAAGTGCAGTATATATTTGATCATTTTTCTCTCTCCATGTCTAGAACACCAGCCTCATCAACCAGAAGAAGAAGATGGAGTCGGACCTGACCCAACTCCAGTCGGAAGTGGAGGAGGCAGTACAGGAGTGCAGGAATGCCGAGGAGAAGGCCAAGAAGGCCATCACGGATGTAAGTGACCGCCCACCTTCTGCCTCCTCTAAAGACACAAACAAGGCCCTGGGTTCAGGCCAGGCCAGGCCGCTGTGCTGTAACACCAAGCCAACTCTGCAGTTCTGAGGGTTTGAGGGCCTGATGGGAGAAAGATCCTTTGGGGGCAAAAGCCCCGGCCCTGGGCCCGTGTTCCTTGCCACCTCTCTCCTGCACACAGGCCGCCATGATGGCAGAGGAGCTGAAGAAGGAGCAGGACACCAGCGCCCACCTGGAGCGCATGAAGAAGAACATGGAGCAGACTATTAAGGACCTGCAGCACCGGCTGGACGAGGCGGAGCAGATCGCCCTCAAGGGCGGCAAGAAGCAGCTGCAGAAGCTGGAAGCGCGAGTGCGGGAGCTGGAGGGTGAGCTGGAGGCCGAGCAGAAGCGCAACTCAGAGTCGGTGAAGGGCATGAGGAAGAGCGAGCGGCGCATCAAGGAGCTCACCTACCAGGTGCGGCAGGGGGCCAGGGGCCAGGAGTACATGTGGAAGTGGCTTCTCTGGCCCCGCTGCCCCACCCACACAGGGCTCCTGTTACCTCCTCCTTGAGATGCTGTTGGTAGATTTAACCTTCTTCTCACGCTGTGCAGTCAGTTTGACTTGAGCCTATGAGTTTTTCCAGCAAATGAAGAATCTACTTCTACTTCCTGAAAACTCTTCTAACTAGCCTTTCCCCAGGTTTTGTTTTTTTTTTTTTAAAAATAACTCAAAGTGCTACCATGAAGACTTCAGAACAGTCCAAAGAATCTTTCCACCTTCAGCTGTGGGGTTAAGAGTCAGGCGAGGGGAAAAGACACGGAAATCTTCCATGGAACTTCTGGCACACAAAGAGAAGGCCACAGAGAAAGAGGACCCCAGAATGTTTTAAGACCTCCATTTGCATAGCTCAGAGTTGTGCCCTTGGCCCGTTATTTTCAGCGTACCTGGGAAGAAAAGGCCAAGGAGATGAGGGTGTCAGTCCATTTGATAGATGGCTACCAGAGGCACAAGAAAGAGGTTACAGATACAGAACCACAGAGTGATTTGTGAACAGAAGTAGAAATGGCATCCTGGCACATATAATGATGAAGAGATAAGAATGATCGAGTGATGTTGGAGCCAGTGATCCCGATGCCTGAATTCTGGTCTAGTACAATATATTACAATGTAGAATAATCTGGATTATGATAATACCCCCTTCTTTCTGCATTCCTCATTATTCCTCTTCTGGTCAAGAACTGCTGGCCAAGAGAACCTATGTAGGTCCAGGTTGGAGCTTTAGCCACCAGATTGGAGCTGGAACAGATCTGGTGCTTTTATATTACCACATTAGGAAATTCCATAGGTTCTGAGCCCCTCCCCCCACTTCTACCTTTAAGACTTCAGCCTTCATTGCTTTGTGGATCCTTGACTGACAACCCTGCATTGCCCCTTTGACCTGCAGTGGAGTCAGAGAATCTTCCCCACCACATCTTTGACCTGGACCATTGCAGGGAGGGGCAGCAAAGGCAAAGGGAGAAGAGTAAAATGATGGAGGAGGGAAAGGTGATTGCATTTGCTCCCCCTCCAAACTGGCTTCTCTCACCCTCCCACCCCCAGACAGAGGAAGACAAAAAGAACCTGCTGCGGCTGCAGGACCTGGTGGACAAGCTGCAACTGAAAGTCAAGGCCTACAAGCGCCAGGCCGAGGAGGCGGTGAGTTCAGAGTTTTCTTCCCTTTCTCATCAACACACCTACTATATGTGAGAACCAATGCATGTCTCCCCCAGAGGGGCCTGGTCAAAGAGTTTGCTATAAGCTGTAACTCTCAAACATTTATTGTACACATCTGGTATGCTCAGAGCCGTCAGGTGTTCTGAATTAACAAAGGCACCACCTACAAGCTGCTTACAATTCAGACACCATAACCCAACAGAAGGCTAGTGCAGGACATGGGGCAGCCAAAGCTGAAGGCAGGAAGGTGGCAGTGGAATTGGGCCTGGAAGGGGACCCAGCTAGGCACAGGGCAGTGGGGAAGACATCTGGGTGTATGTGAGTTGCTGGTGAGCATGCCTGCGCAGGGACAGGTGCAGCAAAACAGGATTCTGAAGGGTCCCAGATCAGGCAGCATGGGATTTGTCTTGGGCAGTGGATGGCCGTGAAGGACTCTGAGTGCTGGACATGTTTGAGGAGAGCACAAGGCAGGTGCAGGATACCCTTGGAAAGGCTGTTGCAGGAATATGCATGAGGCATGGGTGCCTCAGGGACAGGGAGCTGGAACCTCAGGTTGAGAGGCTGAGAATCCCACAGCCCATCTCCAGCTCATTCACCCATCCCCATTGTCCCACCACAGGAGGAGCAAGCCAACACCAATCTGTCCAAGTTCCGCAAGGTGCAGCACGAGCTGGATGAGGCAGAGGAGCGGGCAGACATCGCTGAGTCCCAGGTCAACAAACTTCGAGCCAAGAGCCGAGACATTGGCGCCAAGGTGGGTCACTTCCCTGGGCTTCACTAGTCACTTCCACATTAGCATGCCCCCTGATTTGGGTGCCCCTCGGAGTGGGCACTGCTTGCCCTATATGTAGGCAGTTCTGGGGGTCCCACAGCTCACATAACCTGAGAATCCACTCTCCTGCTCAAAACAGCCCCCCACTGACTAGAACTTCTGCAGAGATCCCCAGTTCCATCCCCCTAAATCACAAGTGCCTCTAACTTGAGACCACAAGATCCCTGGGGCCCTGCCTCTCCCCCCAAGGACATCTCCTTTAGGCCTCTGAAAGCCCCAGGGATTTGTCCCCACACACTTCTCCCTCTTGCCAGCTCCCCACTCACACCTCTTATCCTTGTTACAGCAAAAAATGCATGACGAGGAGTGACACTGCCTCGGGAACCTCACTCTTGCCAACCTATAATAAATATGAATGCCAAACTCTGCCTGAGCCCATCTGTCCTTCCTGCCAGCTGTCCACCCTGGATCAAGGCAGTAGGGGGCCTGAGAGGAGGGAGGCGGCCCCCAGCCCCTGTATCAGAGCTGCCAGAGCCAAGGCATCTCATATCCACAAGGAAAGAGACCGACGTGCAGAGGAGTGAGGTGTTCTGCCTGAGGTGGACAACTGTGAGTCCCAGTTCTGCTCAGTCAACCACACAAGGGCGGAGAGGGAGAAATTTCAAAAGTGGAGAAAACGATGGCATCAAAATGGTGAGCCAGTCTTAGATGGTAGGAGATAGAATTTTGGTGCTGAAGTTGAAGCCACTCTCCACCTACCCCACCCCTGAGGCTGCAACGATTAAAGGTGTCCTAGGACCCCCTTTCTTTCTGAAATGAATTTTTCACCAATGCCAGAAAAAGCTCAGAGCTGGCTGAGAATTAAGGTGTGGGAAAGGAGATGGGAGAGATTCCATTCTAGTCAGTCCCTAGGAAGTAACTCCCAGGGAGCCCCCTCCCTGTCTTCCCCAGGGGTCTCCCCCTGTCCCCTGTGATTCAGCACCTCACTGTGAGGGCATCTTGAGACTCTGGGGCCAATCAACACTGAGCCCAAACCAATATGCCATGAGGACCAAGCCTGGGCATTGCTCATTTCATGTTAGTTCTCACACAGACACGGACAGCACAGGTGCCTGTACAGGGAAACACTGCGGTCATATTTCTGCTCTCTCTAAGCTCCTATTGGGGACAGTCTTGCCTGGGTCACACAGCTGCTTGTGGGAGAGGACCGGTCCTGACACCATTCTGCACAAAGCAAATCCCCACTCCCCACTGGGCTTTGCAACCAGGCTCTGCTAACCAGCTCCTTAACCCTTCACCTGGCACCCTATCTCCCTGACTCCCCAAGTGGAGCCTCTTCTATCCCTCCTCTGAGACTACGAGAATGGACTGTGCATAAAGCCCTGAGAACCGTGAGCAGTGACCAGAGAAACACAAAATCCTGTTAGTTCTAGCCCAGGAGAGGCTGCCAGCCCTGATGGTGAGCCAGGACACAAGGATAGGAGAACAGGAAGCAGGAGGCAGGAAAAAGACCAAGAGAGAGGAGTGGTTGCCACCAAGGAAGCAGAGCACAGTGACCAGAGTTCAAGATCCAGGGCTCAGGCAGGACTTGGGAGCTGGGGCCTGCAGCTGGAAGGAGCGCTCCAGAAGAAAGATTGTATCTCAGGGCAGGAACACACATGCATCAGGGAGAGGAGATAGCACGTCAGCTGGGATGGAACTGCTGAGCCAGGTCATGCTGGGCTTCTTGGGCTGGGCAGGAACGTCTGGCTGCATGTCCGTCTGTCTCAGCCCAGCAGGGCTGACTCCCAGGCTGCAGCAGTGTCTGCTCCAAACTCCCCCGAGCCTTCCCATAGCGTTCACCATGGGGATGCCTTGACCAGCTTGTCTCTTTCCCAGCCTTTGAGTACTCAAGGGCAGGCCCCCCTGTCACCTCTGAGGCTCTGGCACCCAGCACAGAGTCTGCGCATGGGAGATGCTCAGGAAATGTGTGCTGAGGAGCTGGCAAGCTGGGAAGGTGGACCCACAGTGGAGGGACGAGTTGGCCGTTCTTTTCTGAGCTACAAGGAGGCTCAGTACAGTATCCAGAACACTCGCTTAGGTGTCAGAAGAGCTGTGTTCTGGCCCTAGCTCTGTCACAAATGAGTTCACCTCCCCTAGCTGGGCCTGTTTTATCTTATGTGAAATGAGGGCATTGCACCAGCTGATATGCACAGGCTCTCCCAGCATTCACATTCTGGGAAATCTCTCCCTTCTCTGATGCCTCAGGCTGCCCTCTCCCTGCGTCCTGTGGGCCAAGTCTTCCCCACACCACAAGGGGGAGCTCTGCACACACCCCAGGCGAGTGCCTCGCTTCCAGCCCACTAACCTATGGGAACAGGTGTGGTGGTGGGTGCACGCTCCCTTGAGGAAGGCTGTGCCTTCTCAGACACAGAACTCCAGATGCCCAGCCACCAGGCACACCACAAAGTGGCCATGCACACAGAGGTGTAGCGTAGAAGTTTTGTGTTGGAAGATGTCTTCAGCTTCTTCTAGCTAGCCCCCACATCCTCACTGCTCAGACACGGTCCCAGAGACAGACCACGACCTGCTCCCGCAACATTCCCATGAATACTCCTTGGCATTCCTGACCTGCCTAATTTCTGGGGAAGAAAGAGACTTGCCAGTAGAATTTGAATATTTTAATTTGGGAATGACTTAGGGGCCCAGATTCCTCCCCACCACCCTCCCTCCCCCCATAAGTTCCCCTCCTCTGGCCAGAGCTTCATCAGGAGCCAGATCCCGGAGCACCAGGCTCCACAGATAAGTCCCCAGTGACGTCTCAGGCTGGACATCTCCGTAAGGCTGGGGTGGGGTTTGGCGGGCTGGGGGTTAGTGAATCCCAAGGAGACGTGTCTGGGCTCCACTGTCCCCTCTGGCTGGCTAGGCCTAGAAGCCAGGTAGCCCCAGAGTCACTGCTGGTCCCCTGTGAGGATGGAACCAGGTAGAGAACCACGTCAGGATGAGTAGCTAGGGTTGGGGAGGGCACCTCCTCTCCACAGAGCACGGGCACTCACCCTGGATGGCCCCGGGTGCCATCTCAGTCCGGTAGATCTTGAATGCATCATAGGCAAAGACGGAAACCAGGATGATGCCAAAAACCTGTGGGAGTGCAAGTGGGGATGGGAAAACAGGCTATCTGGCCATTGGGTTAAGGTATAAGGCGAGGTGCAAGCCAGAACCCCAAGCCCTGGCTGTGGCTTCTGACACAGAAAGTGTGCAAGCACCAGCCTGAGCTCTTGAAGGGCTGAGGAGTCCTGCAGGGCTGAACTCACAAAAGCAGCAATGGCAGCTCCATCCCGGGAGGTCACAGCTGCAAAGGAGACCACCAGGAAGATGATGATGGCACTGACACAGCGCAGGAAGTCCTGGGGGCCAGGGGTGCAGGGTTAACAGGACCTCAGAAGGCAGGGGGTGTTGCTCTGAGGTTTTCCAGGCTAGCCAGAAGCCCGACCCTGACGGATTCTGAACCCCTCCATGGGATACCCCTCACACAATATGAAGCACATTCAAGAGACAGAGCGCTCACACTGCTACCCAGGGAGTGGAAGCAGATGAACCAGAGCAACCAGGACCAGAAGCCAGGTGCTAGGGCTGGAGCCCAGGTGACAGCAGCTGGAGTCCACCAGCCAGGGGGGTCATGCCAGGCCAGGGCCAGGGCTGGACCTTTGCTGAGTGGGAGAGCAGATCTAGTGGATGTGGTCCTCCTGATTGCCCATGGCCCTGCAGCTGTGAAATCAGTGTGAGTCAAAGCACACCTTTGAGCGCAGGGCATAGCACGGGGCAAAACCCAGCTGAAATGTGGAAATGGAAAGAAGCTCGGGGAGGAAAGGAAAACACACCATTTAGAGGAGAAGGAAGGGCCCCAAACTGGGCTGGGGGTCAAGGTTCCTCACCAGACAGGGCCAGTTAAGCCGGTTGAAGTGCTGGTAGTACTGGGTGGCATAGAGGAAGAGGAAGGCAAGTGTGATGAAGAACTCCAGCAGCGCCGCGGCCATGTAGGCAGAGATGGAGGCCGTGAAGCAGATGAAGATGATGAGGGTCAGGGCCTGCAGTACCGAGCATGTGGAACATGCCAGGAAGGGGACACAGGCAGGGGCCAGGGCTTTGCCTTCCCCTCCTTGGAAGCTCCCCTAGGCTGGCATCTACCACCTGTCCTTGGAGGGAAGGAAGGACTCTGGCACATCTCCCTATTCCCTGGTGTTAGGAACCACCGTTGCAGGGCATTTGCCCATCAAGGGCAGTCTCCGGCCTCCCATTCTGTTCACCCAGCAACCCCAGCAGTCTGGCCAAGTCATACGGCTCCCAGGAGCACTATTCCACAGTAATTCACGGGTACAGTGTGAATGCCAGTCCCTGGAGTTGTGCCCACAGAGACCCCACTCCACAGGGACCAAGAGGCGCCCCCTGCTCCATAATGCTTTCCCCACCCCTAGATGCCTTTGATTCCATGCCAAGAGAGAAGGCAGACGCTGCACAGTGGACTCTGGGGACCCCTTTAGCTCTGATGACCTAGGGTGGCATACATGCAGAGGCCTTAAGTCTACACTGTGGTCTTGCTAAGAAGGGGGAAGATCCTTTCCTGAGAAGAGATGTTTCTGGGCAGCAGACCACAGATAAAGTGCAGCTGCAGGAAGTCTGTCCTTTTTGATAGTTAGACTTCTTGGACATGCTGAGAAGTGGCCATGTTAGAGGCTGTCATTGCCCCTGTCCCATCCCTATGTCTCACGCTCCCTCAATGTCCCAAAAAGTCATCCTGTCTAACTGCAGTCCTTCCTGCTGCAACTGAAACCTGCTGTAAATGCCTCCAGGTGCAGAGGCAGCAAGAAGGCAGAGTAGGAGACGAAGAAGGGGCAGCTGGGGGAAGGAGAGGTGTCCAGAGGGCCTGGGGAGGGAGGCTACTGAAGGGCAAGCTGGGGACTGGCATAAGGCTGGCCAGGAACCAGGGGTCAGGGAAATGGAGGCACCAGGTTGGGGAGGCAGCTGTTACCAGCTCGGTTTCCAGCAGGATGCCTTTGTGGGAGGTGAAGAAGGCCTTGTCCACCGCGAAGCCCTGGAGCTCTGCAACTACCCCCTCCTCAGGGGGCCGGTCCCGGCGATCCCGAACACTGAGCATCTTCATGGGGCCCACCAACACAGCCCCTACTGCCAAAAGCCCAGCAAGAGAAACAGAAATCTGGCAGGATGGGGAAACAGACAGGAGCAAGAAGGCACTTCGAGAAACCTGAAAGTGAAGCAGGAGCCTTGCCCACAGGGCCCCGCGAGAGAAGGCAGCCGCTGGGGGCCTTGCCCAGATGGGCCTTCACCCAGCTGCCCAGAGTGCCTCTGCTGCTGCCCGCACCAGCCCCCTAGAGACCCATGGGGAGGGGCAGAGAGGGAGGAGGCTCTAATCCCTCCCCTTGCTTAGAGCCCAACCCAGCCTGGAATAGAGAAGGGAGGGAAGAGGAGGAGGTCCGAAAAGAAACTGGGAGGAGCTGGGATGTGAGTAGAGGAACAGGGGCAGGACTGGGAGCCCCCAGGGACCTAAGCCTGAAGACATTTGTATCCCCCTTCCCTAACTTTAACCCTCTTCTTTGGCTGGTCCTTTCTCCCATTTCCTTTTAGGGAGGGTGTGAGCTGGAGCCCAGCCCAGGCAGCACCCCCAGGACCAAGCTGCAGCAGCCAGGACTGGAGGACAAAGGCGGATTGTTGGGGGACAAGGGGGCGCTGTGTGCCTGCTGCAATGCCTCAATGGACCTCTGTCTCTCCAGCATGCTGGGAGCGCAGCCTGGCCCCCACCCTGGTGTTCGGGATGGGCCAGGGAGACAGAGATGGGAGAGGACGGGAGGGTGCAGCAGAAACTCTGGAGGGCAGAGAGAGCTGGCAGGGTGGACAGAGGTGAGGGCCGATGGTGGAAAGAAGGGACAGGCTGGAAGACCGCGAGGTGTTCAGGCACCACAGATGCCAAAAACAGATTAGGCCATTTTAAAATAAAGATATTTATTTGGATAAATCTCTATACATTCAATAACAGCTTCCTCCTCAGAATCATCCATGTCAAAAGACCAGCAACTACACCAGAATGCACCCAAAGTAGATGCTTCCTGAGTGATGAGTAAACAAGCAAGCCAATAAAATGAGGGGCTCTTTCTTCTCTGGCAAGGGGAAAATATTTAGAAAGTGCCTGTGCTGGGCCAGGATAGCAGGGGATGGGAAGAGAGGAAGAGACAGGAGTGGTGGCCTCCAGAAATGGGCAGAACTTTGAAAACCTTTCCTGAGAGAAAATGACAGGACACCAGCTTCCAGTGACCCTAAGCAGCAGTTGCTCTTTTCAAAATGTGCAGAAGTGCAGGTTTCCCCCGAAGCCCCCCCATCCTGTCCTGGGATCTTGCTGCTGCAGACGGCACTTCACAGGGGCCAAGCATCTGGGCATCCTGGCCCTTCGTGGCAAGTGGTTGTACACCTGGCTCCAGGTTTCCCAAAAAGGGACCAGCCTCCAGCAGGTCCGGCTAGCCCATCACACGGGGCCGCACACACACACAAGCCAAGGAAACACGGTACAGCCTGCGCTCCAGGCAGTAGCCCTTGTGGTTGCCCTTCTCGCCATGGCACGGCCGCCGGTAGAAGACAGTCTGGTTGTGGTAGAGCAGCTCCGAGTTGCCCCGGGGGTCCATGTGGGAGCCTGTCTGTAGGCTGACGCAGTGTGGGCACAGGCAACGGGCGTGGTACAGGTCCTGGGGGAGCCGGTTCAAGTCTCTGTCCAACCTGTGGGGGAGGCACTTGTCAGGCCCTGGAAAGATGGGCCAGAAACAGAGAGGGTAGGGTGGCGTGGGAGTGCCAGAGGAAGGAAATGGTCCCTCTGGGGCCTTGGCCTCTTGTCTCAGTTCTGCACCCACTTGCTGTGTAACTTTGAACAAGTCACCTCCCTCCTCTATTAATTTTTCCCCACTGTAAATGACGGTAGCAGGTGACAGAGTACTTTCCAACTGGTCCTGGGACCCTGAGGGAGGCAGCGGAGGGTGAGCAGGCTCCTGCCTTAGCCTCCATTGACTAGCACTGCTTCTATCTGGCTCAGCATGAGGTTTCTTACTGTAATGATTACACTTTAGATTTTTGTTTGTTTGTTTGTTTTTGTTGTTTGTTTGTTTGTTTGTTTTTGACAGAGTACCCAGGCTGGAGTGCAGGGGCACGATCTTGGCTCAACTGCAACCTCCACATCCTGGGTTCAAGCGATTCTCCTGCTGCGTGCCACCATACTTAGCTAATTTTCATATTTTTAGTAGAGATGGGGTTTCACGATGTTGGCCATGGTTGGCCAGGCTGGTCTTGAACTCCTGACCTTAGGTAATCCACCCACCTGGACCTCCCAAAGTGCTGTGATTACAGGCAGGAGCCACCAGGCCGGACTTTAGGCAGTGTTTCTATTATTATTATTACAGCATTATTGCAAAAGTAAAAACTACTCTGACATCCAAGTATAAAAGAGTATAAAGAGTGAAAGCTAACAGTCTCTGCCTACCAGTCCCACTCCCGAGAAGCTATCCTCAACTATTTCCTGCACATTCTTCCAGACGCTGTACAAGCTTATATTATAAGCATACTTGAGAGTGCATGGAAAGACTTCTTTACTTATTCTGAAAGGATTTCATGGCAAAAAAATTAAAAAAGAAAGATGAAAAACACTGAAAAGTAGATGTCCCATAGGTCTGCGACTCCGTTAGTCTGGCAGGTGACAGTCCCCAGCTTGTAGGACTATTCCCCACACAGACAAGCCCTGGCAAATGGGTTTAGCTAGCACACCACTTCCCAAAGTGGGTTCCCTAATAAATCACCTACACCTGTTAGGTGCTTAAATGAATTTGGGAAACACTCGTTTAATGGTTTACTTTCTATAGACTTCTTGCAGACTTTAATGTACAGATGACAGTATGAATCTCCAAGGGGTAGGAGATAGAGCAGTCTTTCCTAAGTTTACCTGGCATAACTTTTTTCTGAGAAGCAGCTCACGGGATGAGCGTTGCACAGAACACACTTTGGGGAAAGCCACCTGAGTGGTTCACAGACTCCCAGCAAGGGGTCTGGAAGACAGCTGAGTTAACCTCTGGCACCCAGCCTCCCCTAAGAGGCTCCCGTGCCATCTGATTTGGCCCAGGACCCAGCCGGCTTCTGAGACCGCTCCAAAGCATCATGACCTGTAGTATCCACACTAGATCCAATCTCAGTTAAATCTGACCCCCTCCCCACCACTGAACTTCTCCATCCACCCCAAAGCCAATGCTAAGACAGAACTAGAAGGAAGAAGTGAAATCATACGTCTGGAATCCCTAAGACCCTAGTTTTTAATATTTTGCTTCATTTTTCTTATTTCAGCGCTTCCTAATAGTTTTCATATCATGGCACAAATAGAAAATTATAATATTTATGTGGCACACTGAGTGAAAGAATACAGTAACCATGATAATGATCAAAGATATCCAGTCCACAGCTCCAGCCAGCCAGCTGCCCGTAAAAGTTGAGGGTTTCACTCCCTTAGTATGCTTATAATTAACCCATTCATGGCCCGGGCAGTATCATTTGATATTGGGATGCTTCATGCCTGTATCATGCTATTATTCCCTAATATTTTACCCAGAAAAACATGGGCCATTATAGATATTTTTTTAAAAGAAAAGGAGAGAACCAACATAAATACAGACTTTTACATAGATTATATTTCATTTGATTTGCACATTAGCCTATGGGGCATTATATCATTTTACAGGTGAAAAAAAATCCTAGTTTTGAAAACTTGAATTGACGCAGGATCATCCAATGAGAGTCAGAACTAGGACTCGAATACAGATCTTGTCCAATTCCCAAACCTTTACAGCCCCTCCAAGATCAAAATGGGAAAGTAAGCTGGAACTGCCCTGGTCCCTCACACGTACCCTGACCAGCACACACAGGGGAGCACGTGCAGGCATTTGGGAGGGGCAGCAGACTCACTCATATCTCCAGGGGGAGATGGCCCTGCTGTTGAGGGGCCCATCTTCACTGGCCCTACAGGATACTGAGCGGAGGTTGAGGTTAGCCAGCTTTAGGGGAGGCACAGGCACAGTGCTCCACCTCAGCAACTCCTCAGATGAGTCCTGTCCTTTGCTGGGGCAGCAGCTGGGCCAGTGGCTGTAGGTGTGGGTTCCCATGACCATTGCCAAGAATGCAACCACCTGTAGGAAAAGGCTAATGAGAGAACTGTTCTCACCTAATCTGGGTTGCCCCCTCATCTGCACCCTCCCCCTGGGATCCCAGTTTCTCACTCCACCTGGCCCCCTTCCCCAAACCTGGCAGCTTGGCCTCCCTCCACCCTCAGCAGCATCTCTGCTCCTCTCCCTCTCAGCATAGCCCTCAAGCAGCCCTCTGCACTGACCTGGTACATGCTGGGCACTGCGCACTCAGTCAGGTGGAGCACTGGCTGACAGGCCTCGTGGAAGCAGGCTGACTGGAGCAGGTTAGGAGTCCTGATTTTATTTTCAGCAAGCCTGTTTTGTTTATTCAAATTTATTTCCACTATCTTTTTAGGGAGTGACTTGAGATTAAAAAACAAAACAAAACAAAAAACTCTGAAAGTATTTCCAAAGGCTGCCTAAAATGCGATACTCATGGAAGTTGTGATGACCATCATTATATGCCTGGTAGCTGATTGGGTGAACTTTGCTCTTTGAACTTTTCTAGACGTGGGGTCAAAGCAATAGTGGTCTGCTGTTCTGTGTTCTTGTGAGCTGGCATTAGCAGAATTTCCCTGGTTGGTTTGGTAGCCAAAATTAGGAAATGTCTTGTGGCCTCCCTTCAAGAGGCCTCATTTCCATGATCCATTCTGCTCCCATCCAGGGTCTGGTTTCACCATTCCCCTCTTCTCAGGTGTCCTCCTGATCATCCACCTTCGTGATTATTTCCTTTCCCCTAGATAACCTTTGACTCCTATCCCCTTTGTTCTATGACCTCTTCCACATTTTCGATGACCCCAAAATTCTATGACCCCCATCATCTGTGACTTCTCCCCCATTGTCCATGACCTGCTCCCTACCTCCCCCTTGCCCTCGCCAGTCACTGCCCCCCACCCGGGTATACAAGCCTACCCTCACAGGGCTGCCGGAAGGCCCTGACTTCCTGAGTTTGTTGACTGGATGGGCAAGGTCTGATGGAAGAAGCTGTGGGTGAGTGTTCCCATTGCACAAATGAGAAAGTGAAGCAAGGAAGAGGAGGGAAACTGAAACAGCCTCACGTAAGACCCAATAGGAAGGAGGTCTCAGTTCCAGGGACCAACCTGCTCTCATTCACAGAGCCGTGGGGACCAAGCCTATGACAGGGCCAGCTACTGCTTTCAGGCCAGGAAGTGAGCCCACTCAGCCTCAGCAGGCCCAGAAACATGGGCCACTGTCAGCCAGGAGGGAGTATGTGTGCCCCAGAAAGGCTTAGAGTTGAATTTGACCCTAAAGACACAGGTCAGCCGGCTCCAGGCTGCTTGAGAGACACTGTGCTGAGAGTGGGCCAGCCCGTCCTTCCCCCCAGGTCCTTCTCTTAATGCTTGCCTATTGGCTTGCCTCATCCCCCACACCCACCCAACATACCCATACACAGACATTGCCCCTAGAATGATGCGGCTTGATTTGCATGTGCTTTCCCTTAGAAAATACTCCTCTAGTAACCAAGGACTCAGGAAATAAACAAAAGGAACCAGGAATAACTTAAACTGCAAAGTGAGGAGGAATCTTTCCAATGCATTAGGGCAAAGCAGCCCCAAAAGAGAGAAGTGATGAGGTCAGAGGGCGCTCTGGAAAATTGGGAGAACCTGCTCTGCTCTGGTGAGTCTTGGGGCACCTGGAACTGTGGGATGGGGGGCACTTAGAAGAAGCAGGTGGTGGCTGGGAGAGCTGGGGCACTCAGGAAGAGTCATGAGGCCAGTATCATGGCCCTACTCTCACTGCCTCACCCTCTGCCCCCAGTACTTGCAGACGTCCTCTCCCTTCCATATCCTGCTGGCCTCAGCTCCTGTGCACTTACATGTGCCAGGCATGGTGCTAAGCCCTGGGCATGCATCATCTCATTTTATCCTTACAATGAAACCATGACATGGAAACTATTATCCCCATATTACAAATGAGGAAACTGAGGCCCAAGGAAATTTAGAAACTTACCCAAGATCACAAAGAAAGAGGCTGAGCTGGTTTCCCATTTCCAGCTCTGACCAATTATTCCACATCTAACCTGGCATGGAAGTGCCACACCGTGCCTACCCCCAGTTGGCTGTGAATGGAAGGGGAGCCCCACAGTGAATGCTTTCCTACTCACCTGGGCTTGGGTTGGGACAAGTTTCAACAACACCTGCTGAGGGCCACAGGGTGTGTCTGCCTGCTTAGACATCCAGCCCTGCTATTGGGATTCACTGCACTAGCTCCCTTTCCTAGCCTTTGGTCTGGCAGACATGGCCTCAAGGTGGCTTCTGGTGCTCCTGGGAAAACTTCAATCCCAAAACAGACTCTTACGAGGCAGTGCTATTTCAGGAGAGCTGGATTCCTATGGATCTCACTCTCACCAATCAGAACCTCAGGGCTAAGAAGGTAGTAGAACTGGAGTTGGCTCAGATCTCCTATCTTGACCCTTTCCCAGGAGGGGATGTTCAAAGGAGCCAGAAGTGATCTCAGCTACCTGTTTCACTTGCTGACACTGCAGGGAAGACCCAGCCTAGGTCACCAGGAATGTCGCCCTTCAGAAGAGTCCTTTGGGGTGTCCCTTTAGGACAGAGGGATAACCCCTCCAGGAAGGGTTGGCTTTTCCCACCCCCATGATGACCAGGACTTACCTGAGAAACTGTGCTCTGAGCCACATGCCCCCACCCCACCCCACTTGCTCACCCTCTGTCCTTATCTCAGTAGCAGCTTTGTGGGACTCCTTAGGGTGACTCCCTGTCATGAGAAACATTTTCCAGTGGGGTTTCCTCCTGCGGTGACTAGTTTTGGAATCCCTGAGTCACTTCAGGTTCCAGGGAACCCTTGGGGGTGTGAGGATAGGCGGGTGACAATAGGGAGAAGGCTGGAGGCAGGGAACAAAGGAAGGTCTGCATGTCACATGACATCAAGGTCCCCTCCCAGCACGTCTTCACCTGCCTAGGCCTGACCTGGCAGCTGAAGAGACCTTCCTGGGATTCCTGTCCCTGTGGCCCTGAGGAAAGAGAGAAGCACCTGTCAGGAAAGGGCAGGGAAGATGTGGTGGAATACACTTCCCAATCTTGGCTTGGAAAGGCTCTTGGGGCTTGCAGAACGTGAGAATATGTCTTCCCTGCCCCTTCTCAGGAAGATATGCAAGTTTCCACCTGCTGCCTTGAAGTCTTGGCCCTGCCAATGACCAGCTCTGGACCTTGGGCCCTCTCTCTGCTCCTTCCTCTTCAATTGTAGAAGTGGATGGGTTTGGGTGGGCGGGGATTGGGGGGAACATTAACCTGGATGGCCACAAAGGTGCCAACCAGCTTAGCTGCTCCAGATCTCAGCTCCTGAAATAGTGCTGAATCCATAGGACTCATCAGGGCCTATCGAAGCTCATCGGCACTCACTGTACGTGAAGCTAGGGCACTGAACATCAAAATGTTGAAATACTTCTGCACCTGCTGGTAAGTACAAGCTTCCCTCAACCTTGGGACATCACCTTACCATACCTCTCTATGATCCAGCAACTAAAGGTTGAACACCTGGCACAGATGGAGGCCCCCAGAACAGTGCTCCCACTTTCTGATTGGTAATGGTTTAGCTACAAAAATGCCTAGGCTCAGGAGCAGCCTTCAAGGAGAACTCAGTCCAGACCCTGGGAGACACATGGAGAATCAGAGTTAGCAGAACAAGGAACCCAACAAATCCATGTCTTTAGCCCAGGGCTGGAGCCTTCCCCAGGAGGCCCCTCAGCTTACTCAGCTTTGTCCTATGGTCATGGCTGCCTTCGTTCACTCATCCACTCACCTAATATTTATTGTGCACCTACTGTGTTCCAAGCACTATTCTAACTACTAGAAATGCAGAGGCGGACAGGCCAGACAAGGTCCCTGCCTCATGAAGCTTACGTTTTAGGAGAAGAGAGATGATAAACAAGGAAACAAGATAATTTCTGATAACAATAAGTGCTATGAAGAAAATGAAACAGCATTATGAGATAGGGAGTTACTGGGGGTGGGAGAGAGGAAGGCGGGGCAACTTTAAGTTGGAAAGCCAGGAAAGGCCTTTCTGAGGATGCAGGATTTGACCTGATGACGGAAAGGGTCTGGGGGAAGTGGTTTAGGCAGAGAGGGCAGGACATGCAGAGTCCTAGAGGTGGAAAACAGCATGGCATATTTGAGAAACAGAAAGGACAGTGTAGATGATGAACAAGAGATAAGGACGAGAGATGAGATGAGGTGAAAGAGGTAGGCTGGGAGCAGATCACATAGGGTCCTCCAGGCTACCACGGAGCATTTGGATTTTATTCCAGGGTCAGCAGGAAGGTATTGACTGGATTCAAGCATGAGCTACATGATATATTTCTTGAGGACAGGCACCATGTCCTTGACATGCTAGTGCCACCCCAGGGCCATCACCAAATAACAATAATAGTAGTTGCCTTTGTCCAGAATTTGCACCTCATGGGCCAGATACTGTTCTTGGGATTCTCTTAATCCTCATAACAAGTAAATGCTAAAAGTTTGATTAACACTCCCACTTTACAGACAAGGAACCAGAGGCTCCAGGAAGTCACAGAACTTGCCAAGGTAACGAGCCAGTGTTGGAACCAGAATTAGAACCCAGGCAATCTGGGTGCTATGGGTCCAAAGAGAGGAGGACTGAAGAACTGGTGAGCACCCAAGAAGTTTTGGGTAGCAGGGGAAACAAGGAGAGGTCCAGGAAGTCTTGGGGTCAGTTGAGGAAAAAACCAGCTCATTGGACCTGCAGGGAAGGGGAAAGAATGGGAGAAAAGACTAGGACCCAGGAAGCCAGATGGAGGGGTTCCTTCCTTTCTTCTCCCTGAATATGGCAAGGGCAAACCTTGAAGACCTGCTGCTTGAGGCTGCCACCCACCCAGGGTCTCAGCTACCTGCCAAGTCTGGGTTTTCTCCCACCTCACCTGCCCTCAACAACGAACACGTTCAGCTTTCAGGAAAGCATAAGTCAGAGGGAAAGCCAAGGTAAAGAGGAAAAGCCACAGAAGAAAAGCACTGTGCCTGGCAATCTACATAAGCATACTCCTCACCAAAGTCACTGCCACAGAGGAGGAACTGAGACTCGGATGCCCTATAACTGGACCAAGGTCACACAGCTAGTTAAGTAGGATTAACTAGCTGTGTGACTCTGACTGGCTACATTCCACACCTGGGTATTCCAGAAGCAGTCTTATTCCCACTGGTCTGCCCTCTGCTGTCCCTCTTCTACCCTTCCCCGGGCAGGGAAGCTGCCTGCCCATCTCCCAAGCCACCACTTTGCCTGGTCCTAGCAGCTTCCTTCCTGCTTAGCCTTTTCTGGCCTCCATCTATTTCCCCTCATGCCAGTCAAGGCATTCATCTTTGAAGACAGGGTTTCCTGACCGCCTCCACCTTGGACCCCAATTTGCCTTGGCAGTCCCCTGGGCAGAGATCACACCAAGTCACTCCCCAGCAGCTGGATATCTATGTGCCTGACAGCCAGGTGCCCCAGGGCTGGGGTCTGGAAGAGGTTGGAAAATCTTCCCTAGTGGCCACCTCCAACCTAACTGGAGCTGGGAAGCAGGAGATCTCCCTGGAAATTTAAAAGTTCCTCTGCCATCCTAGTGGAGTTGGAAACTATTCAGGAGTCTTCCATCACAGACAGCCAGCCTAGAACCAACACAGTTCATCCCCATCCCCATGTTTATCCCAGAATCTCTCCCTATTCCACCCCATAGGCTCCACCACACCCTTCACACAGAGGTTTCTTCACAGGTGCCCAGGCAATAGAGTGGGGAAGGAGCTGGGGCAGGTGTCCTGACCACACTGTCCTAGGAAATGCCTAGATGTGTGGGTCTGTGGAATATTGAGGTGGGGTTATCTGTTCAGGTCCTCAAGTTCACCAAAGGCCTTGTATTACATTTCTGATCTTATCTCCAAATAAGGTTATGCACATACACACAATAAGGTTACATATGTGTTTGAAGGGTTAATTTGTTCAATGTAAACATCCAAAATATACCACAGCTTTCAATCCTGTTTATCATCTTGCTTTTAAAATACCAGGAACCTCAAAAATGCAAGAAGGTAGGTGTCACTCAAGCTTGACAGGCCCTGATGTGTGTGTCCCAAAGGAAAGGTCCAGGGAAGCAGCACACACTAAGGAGTTATCCCAGGGCAGAGGAGCTGTGGGGGGTTAGGAGCACCGTCCTTTCAGTGGAAACTCCTGGCGGGGCTAGATCCCAGCTTCTCTGAAAGAGTTCTAGCAACTTTTGTGCCAGCAGTCCCCAGTCCTCTCCTCATAGCAGCAAGAGCGAGCCAGGCTGAAGAGGCCGACAGGCCCAGACTGGCAGAGGAGTGTAAGAGGCCGCACAACCTGCCCGCCTGCAGCTCTGGGGCCAGACGCCCTGCTTCATGTTCTGTCACCAGGGCCAGAATCCATGTCCAGCGCCAGACTCCCGCCCTGTGCCCCGCAAGAACGGCCCAGCGAACCCCGCTGCCCTGCAGGGGAGGCGCCGAGGATTGGAGAGGCTCTACTAAGGGCCCCGCTGGGCTGGAGGCGCGCGCTCCCTCCATGGGGAAAGACAGATGTGGGGCTAATGAAAGGGAGGCCGGGAGGCGCGGGGCCAGCGAGGGAGACGGGGGCGTGGCGGGGAGAGGAAAGCTCCCGGAGAAAGCCGACCGGACTGCCGCGAGCGAGGCCTGCAGCGGAGTCCACAGGAGGAAGGCGCCGGGGACTGGGGCAGGGCCAGGGCGGGAACGGGTGGGGGAGGGGTACCACAGGCAGTTGGACCCGAGGGTCCTGAGCTGAAACTCAACACCCGCCTTTGGAAGGATCGTCCCCCTTTCTCCTCCGCCCCTTCCCTTCCCCTCCCCTTTCCCCTCCCTCCTTTCTCTTAATCCCCAGGACTGAGCCCCGCGCCGGAGAGGAGAGGGCCTGAGGGGAGGAGAAAGGAACAGCACTGAGAGGGGCCAGGAGCCCAGGAAGGGGAGGGAAGGGCAGCCGCGGGCCAGGGGTGAGCCTGGGGGCCACGCGCGACCCTCGGAGCCTTCGCAGCCCTCTCAGTGTCCCCACCCCCAGCCCAGGCGAGTCCGCAGGACCCGGGACCCTGCTCCTCCTTTGCCTTCTCTTTGCTCCTTCTTTTGCTTTGTGGCCTTTCTTTCCCTTCCCAGAGACACCTGGGAGCTGCCCCCAAGCTGTGGGGCGCGCCGCGGGGTCCTGCCAAGGGTGCCTGTGAGAGGGGGCGGCGGGGCCGGCGCCGGGTGCCAGGGGCCGAGGGTGGGAGCAGGAGCTTGTGGCCTTGCGCCCTGGAGCCGAGGACTGGAAGGGGGCTGGGCCCCTCTGCCGCCTGGGCGCGGGCAGCGCGTCGGGAAGGCTGTCCCGCTTGTTCCAGTGGTGCCTGTGTGCTGGTTGCTGCTGCTTGGGGTGAGGCGCCGTGGCGGCGACCTCAGACCCCCGGGCGCACTGAGTGAGTGCGCGCGTGAAAACCGCCGCGCCGCCGGGGGTGCGAGTGTTTGGGCAGAAGCGGCCACTCCAGCGACCCAGCCCCACCGCCACGCTCTCGGGGGTCTTTGGCTCCGGGCAATTTGGGACAAACGTCTAAGTTCTCGCTCTCCCTCCCTCCCAGCGGGGTCGCCGCAGACCCAAGCCCTGGGAGCACCGCTCTGCAGCACAGCCGGCGGGTGGAGAGGGTTGGCCCCTAAACTCGCTAGTCCAGCCCAACCGCCCCAGCGGCTTCTCTCAGCCCTCGAGGCTCTCGTGAGCGGCCTGGAGAGGCGTCGAGCGCAGCCCAGCGCCCGCCTGCTCACCTGCCCCGGCCCCCGAAGGGAACTTTCGGCTCCTGCGAGCCCGGGGCGCCCCCGCGGCCTAGGGCGGGCAGCTCCCGGGGACTGGACGAGGTGGTGGCGCCCGGGAGGCCGCGGGGACAGCACGCAGCGCGCGCCCTTGGATGCCGTCCCGCAGCGACGCCCCGGCCCGCCCCGCTCCTCCTCCTGCCTGGCTAGCCTGCCTCTCATTTGGGAAGTTTTGTGGGTTTTCTTTCTCCTCCTCCAACCTTGGCGGAGGCCACGACTCAGGCGCCACAGCTGGGGGCTAGAGGCCGCGGATCATGGTGCGGGGCAGCCACCGCTGAAGTCAGCAAAACCGAGCCTGGCCTGAGGCAGGCTGCGCGGGAGGCCAAAGCCATGGCCATTGCCACGTCGGTGAGTCCACCAGAGAGAGGAGGCTGCCGGGGAGAGACCTCCACGGCCTGCCCTGCGCTCCTGTCACTTTATTTCTGCCCTCTCTTTGTCTCTCTCCTTGGTCCCTTTCTTCTCCAGGAGGCTGTGTCCCCCTCCTCTCACTTTTGTTTCCCTTCTCCCTCTCACTCCTCATCCCCTGCTCCTCCTGGCTCCGGGCTCTCCCCTCTTCCCCGCCCCCTCCCGTTCTCCTTTTTCTTACTAGAGGCTGCGCCTGAATGGAGGGGAGGGGGCAAGCGTAGCCCGAGTCCTATCTGCTTCTTTTGGGCGGGAACAGATGGCCACTGGTGGTTGGCAGGGGCTTGTGATTGGGAGGCAAGTAAAAGGTTTGGAGGGGGCTGAAAGGACCTAGTGGCTCACGGAAAACGAAAAACGAGAGGCTGAAGGACCCAAGGAGGCCCATCTCTAGACGAGGGATAGGGAAAAGAGGGAGATAGACCAAAGGAGGGAGATCAGGAAGGAGAAAGAAAAGACAGAGGGAGGAGGGGAGGTGATGTCAGCCAGCCTCAGGCCACTTTCCAGGGATCAGGACAAAGGGAGGAGACAGCTGGCATGATGGGACAGTGGGAGGAGGCCTTCCAGAGAGCACAGAGGCCCTCTGCCACCCACATTAGGCTGGCCATTCCCTCACCAGTCAGCTGGACCCCTGGGGGATAGAGCAGGAGTGGCCACACCCATCATCAATCAGCCCATCAACAACTCTGTCCTGCAGTGGCAGGGCCCAGAGGCTTGGCCCCATTGGACAGAACTCAAATTTAACACCAAGGAGGAGCGCTCTACAGCCCCACCTCAGTTTTCTGTTCTACAGTCTATGCAGTGTGAATCCAGGCAGCTCTGTTCCCCTTCCACCCTCTTCTAGGTCCTGCCTAAGCTTCCCAGGGAAGCGAGGCCGTCACTTGCTTTCTGGTCCCTTCTCAGTGGGGACTCTTGGAGAGATAATTGTGAGACTGGAAAGAGAAGCACCGAGCCACCCAATGTCCTCCCATACCCTTTGAGGACAGGTTCAAGTTTGGTTCTTTCTCAGACCAAACTCCTTTTTTCTTTTTTTTTTTTTTTTTCCTGAGACAAGGTCTCACGCTGTCACCAGGCTGGAGTGCAGTGGCACAATCATGGCTCACTGCAGCCTCCACCTCCTGGGCTCAGGTGATCCACCTACCTCAGCCTCCTGAGTTGCTGGGACTACAAGCACGCACCACCACATTGGCTAAATTTTTGTATTTTTTGTAGAGGCGGGGTTTTGCCATGTTGCCCAGGCTGGTCTCAAACTCCTGGGCTCAAGCAGTCCATCTGCCTCAGCCTCCCAAAGTGCTGAGATTACAGGCATGAGCCACCGCACCTGGCCCCAAACTCCTTTTAGTTCCTCAATCTGTAACAATGGCCAGGAAACCCTAGCTCAGAGTGGGGACGGAGGCCCTCTGGAGATAGAGTACCTCTGGGAGTACTCTGGCATAGAGATGCTGGTTCAGGAGCCAGCTAGTCAGCTTTGTAGTCCCAAGAAGGTAGATTTTTCTTTTTATGGTCAGGGGCATTTATGCTAATCAAACTCACAGGATTCTAATAACAGCTATTACTTATTGAGCATTTACTGCACCTGGCCCTGTGGTACGCTTTGTCATAGTTTCTTTATGCATTATCTCATGCAACTCTCACAACCACCTTGTGCAGGTAGTACCGTTATTATCTGAAAATGGATACGTGCATACAGAATTCTACAAAGCAGAAAACTGAGACTCAGAAAGATGAAACAATCTGCCCAAAGGCACCTGGCTAGAAAGGGACAGACCGCCAAACAGTGGGTCGCAACGGTAATCCCAGCTGTTTAGGATGCTGAACCCAGGCATTCGAGGTTACAGTGAGTTATGATTGTGCCACTTTACTCCAGCCTGGACCACAGAGCAAGAGCTGGTCTCTAAATAATTAAATATTTTAAATAAAATGTTTAAAAGAAAGAGACACAGCCAAGACTCAACCCCAGGTCTGCCTCTAGAACTGTGCTTTTAATCCCCTGGCTAGATCCAAAAGACTGATTTATAATTTACAACTAAAAAGAAAAGTGCAGCACTAACCGGGAATTTGTGTCATCTGGTTAGTGTGTTTCTTTGTGTGGGACAATATCCTTTAGAAACCAAAATATAATCAGAAAATGGTTTGACGGGTTGGGAATCAGGCAAGAAGAGGAGTCAATTTGTTGTTAAAATCACCCAGTCATGAGGGGCCGGACAACCTCACCACCAGAGGGAAACATCAACCAAGAGGAATATGCACTCCTGCTGGCTCTAGCAGGGCACCCTTCTCCCCAGGGTCTGGTGGCAGCCTGCCTGAGATATTTAACTTGAGATTTTTTTACTGCATTAGTCGGTCCATTTGGCTACCTGGCTAGTAATGCCTAACTAGCTGCTGTCCAACACTACATGTAAGTCACCACTGCCTGGGACCCTACCAGCAAGCATCATCATTTAGCAATCAAAACTGAAGCTGAATGTCATTGCACGTTTTGAGTGGTTTAAGCTTGATTCTACCAAAAGACATCATGGAGCAAGAGCACTGCGAAGGGTTATAGCAAAGGGAAATTGGATATAAGAAGGCCTTCCTGTGTGCTTGACTTGCTTTTGAGTTAGGGACTTTCTCAGCCACTGTTACTACTATTTCTTTTAAGTAGATTTCTACATTTGTGATTGTGGAGAAGCAGTAGCACAAGTCATTGAGAGCACAGGCTCTGGGATCAAGCAGTTTAGGGTTCAGATTATGCTCCACCAGCTGTGCCAGCGATATGGCATCAGACAAAGTACTAACCTCCCTCTTCCAGTTTTCTTTCCAAAATGGGGTAAGGACGGTTCCTCCCTCGTAAGGTTGTTGTGGGAATTAAATGAGATGAATTGATTAATGCAGAGATTTGCACAGTGTCTGGAAACATTGTTTGCACTTGGTACCTGCGACTTATTACTTGAGCCTGTGGCCCTTGATGGAAAAAGCTTATAAGCCCCCACCAGACAGGACTGGAAACAGGATGATACATGTTTCCTTTTGGTTGGCCTGCCAACCCCCTTCACACACACACAAAGACACACTCTGTCCTTCAGTGGAAGGGCCCATTGCTAAATGATGATGCCTGCTGGTAGATTCCAGGCAGTGGTGACACACACACAAGAATACACACTTTTCTCCATGGTAACCTCAGCCTCTTCTGGTCGAACCTTATTTGTTCAGACTGAGAGCAAACAATTGCTTTGTTTCTGTTTTCTTTCTTATTATGCCTAGGCACACTGTCTGGACTAGGCCTCTCCCAGTCTCTCAGAATGAGGGGTCTCTGCGGCTGCTTAAGCTAACCTTTTGCTAGTGAGGGATAATGACTTGGGAACAGAGAGAAGGTAAAGGAGATTCTATGAGAGACTGTAGCAGGGCTTCATATGTTTTGGAAGAAATTCATTCAACATGTGTATTGACCAATTCCAGGTCAGGCCTTATTGCAAGGACTACAAACATAGCAGTTCCCATGTCCATAGGGTTTACAATATAAGGGAAGAAAATTGATATAAAAAAAGCAAATAGACAAATAGTATGAAATATGAGGACAGAAACAGTAGGTGGAGACAAACAGAGAATGGGGTGGGGAGAAAAGTAAAACATCGGCCTCTCTGAGGAGAACTGGTCTAGTTGAAGGAACTGAAAGGAAGAGGGAGAATGCAGGTGATGAAGCTGGAGAGAAGCTAGGGCCCAGGCAGAAAGCTGCATCCAGAGTGCAGGTTTTTAGCTTGAGGGAAATGCAGAGCTCCAAAGGGTTTTGAGCAGGGGATGACATGACCTGAAAGGGGTCTGAAGACCCTTCTCCCCACTCCCACCTCCCCCACCAGGCCCAGCTGGCCCGGGCACTGTATGACAACACCGCTGAGTCCCCCCAGGAGCTGTCCTTCCGCCGAGGGGACGTCCTACGGGTCCTGCAGAGAGAGGGCGCTGGTGGACTGGACGGCTGGTGCCTCTGCTCCCTACACGGCCAGCAGGGCATTGTGCCCGCCAACAGGGTGAAGCTCCTGCCTGCTGGCCCAGCACCCAAGCCTGGCCTCTCTCCTGCACCCCCAGCCCAGCTTGCCTCACCATATCCAGCCCCAGATCACAGCAATGAGGACCAGGAGGTGAGAGTGGGAGCCTCCCCAACCCCAAGCCAGAAGAGCCCCATTCCTCCCTGACTAGCCCCACCCAGGGCCTGCAGCAGGTGGGCAGGAAGAGCCCTGAGGCCACAGCTCTTCACTGCTCTGCGCTGGCCAAAACCTGTCTACCAACCTTTCTGAGCTTTGGCCCTCTAGGTACAGGGGGAGTTGGAAGGTCTGTAAGCTCCTCGCACTCAGACATTATTTGATCACTGCCCACTGCGTTCCTCCTGACCCCCCGTCTATTTGATCCCTCAGGTGTATGTGGTGCCGCCCCCAGCTCGGCCCTGTCCAACCTCAGGACCTCCGGCTGGACCTTGCCCACCCTCTCCTGACCCCATCTACAAGATCCCCAGAGCCAGTGGTACCCAGCTGGCTGCTCCCAGAGATGTCTTAGAGGTGAGGGCTAGAGGTCCCTGTGTAAGTTGGGTGGGAGACAAATCGCCCCAAGGGAGGGTACATTGCTGAGCTGACAGATGACTGACCACTCCTCTCCACAGGTCTACGATGTGCCCCCTACCGCCCTTCGGGTGCTCTCCAGTAGCCCCTATGACTGCCCTGCCTCCTTTTCCCACCCTCTGACCCGGGTTGCCCTGCAGCCCCCTGAAGAGGATGATGCTCCCTATGATGTGCCTCTGACCCCAAAGCCACCTGCAGAGCTGGAACCAGATCTGGAGTGGGAAGGAGGCCGAGAACCAGGGCCCCCCATCTACGCTGCCCCCTCCAACCTGAAACGAGCGTCAGCCTTACTCAATCTGTATGAAGCACCCGAGGAACTGCTGGCAGATGGGGAAGGTGGGGGCACTGATGAGGGGATCTACGATGTGCCTCTGCTGGGGCCAGAGGCTCCCCCTTCTCCAGAGCCCCCTGGAGCACTGGCCTCCCATGACCAGGACACCCTGGCCCAGCTTCTGGCCAGAAGCCCCCCACCTCCACACAGGCCCCGGCTCCCCTCAGCTGAGAGCCTGTCCCGCCGCCCTCTGCCTGCCCTGCCTGTCCCTGAGGCCCCCAGCCCCTCCCCAGTGCCCTCTCCTGCCCCAGGACGGAAGGGCAGCATCCAGGACCGGCCTCTGCCCCCACCCCCACCCCGCCTGCCTGGCTATGGGGGCCCCAAGGTCGAGGGGGATCCAGAGGGCAGGGAGATGGAGGATGACCCAGCAGGACACCACAATGAGTACGAGGGCATTCCAATGGCCGAGGAGTATGACTATGTCCACCTGAAGGTGAGCGTCCCCGGGCAGCCCCACCAGGAGGGACCCCAGGGGCACCAGGGGAGGAGTGTGGAGACCTAGGGCACAGAAGCAGAGCCTCCCTGCCTCCCTTCTGTCCCCCTTCCTTCTCCCCTGGCCCTCTACCCTGCAGCCTGGGACCCCAGTACTTGGCCACAACACTTGTACTAGTGCCACACTGTTCCTCCTAGACCCAGCCTGGGGCCACCAGAGCTCTCTGGAGTCAAGGGACTACAACCTCTGATAACAGGAATGTCCTTGGGAAGGAAGGGAGGCTGGGAAGGGGCAGAAGGGCCACAGAAGCCACCCCATCCTGCTCCCCCACCCCAGCACTAAGACCTCATGCCCCCCTGCAGGGCATGGACAAAGCTCAGGGATCTAGGCCCCCGGATCAGGCCTGCACAAGGGATCCTGAACTGCCAGAGAGGGGAATGCCGGCGCTGCAGGTGACCCTGGCGGGAATGGTGCTAGAGAAGGGGGCTGGGGAGAGAGGAACAGGGACTTGGGAGAAGAACTGAGCCATCATCCATGGAAGGAAATAGGTTAGGATGGAGTGAGAGTTCACAGGAACCAGGGACAGAGTGGAGGGCATGTTAGAAATCTACAGGAAGGAACTGGAACCTGGAAGAGGATGTTAGGAATTCAGAAAGAGGGGAAAGAATGTGTTGGAGAGGAGTCAGAAAATCAAGCAGCCAGGAGAGCAGAAAGTTTCTGAGTTGTGGGGTCAGAGCTAGGCCTGGGGACTTCTGAGCCTCCTTCCAACTGTGAATTCCTGGGCTCCTAAGAGACCTGGCTTCTAATCCCAGCTCCACTACTGAGAAGCCAGGGGCTTTGAAGCTGTCAGTTAATCTCTCCAGGCCTCAGAAAGTGAGGTGGTTTCCTCAAACCTGTGTAGAATGGTTGCAACACAATAGCTACTATTTATCAGGTATTTACCAAGTGCTAGACCCTGTGCTAGGCATGCTGCATGTGTTAGTATTAATCATAGTCGCAGTTAATACGCATCTGGTGCTCACAGTGTGCAATGCACTGTGATAAGCCTTTCTCTATATTATCTCAATTGATCTTTTCTGCAGCATCATGAGGTACATACTAGAACTGCACAATCTAGTACAGTAGCCGCTAGCTACATATGGCTATTGAGCACTCGAGATATGGCTAGTTCAAGTTGAAATATGCTGCAAATATAAAACGCACCCTGGATTTTGCAGACTCAGTATGGGAAAAATCTCAATAATTTTCATATTGATTACATGTTGAAATTATAACATTTTTATATTTGGAGTCAGATAAAATATATCAGGGTTTTTTTTTTTTTTAAACCACTTTTAATGTGGCTGCTAACTCATCTAAAATTTCACATGTGGTTCACATTATGTTTATATTGGACAGTGCAGTACTAGACTCCCTGTTTTAGAGTTAAGGAAACCAAGTTCAAAGCCTTGTCTGAAATCAAGTTTGAGGTTGTTTGAATCCAGATCTATCTGATATCAAGTGTGGGCACTTCACTGCTGCTCCCTCTAGAATCTAAACTTTCCGATGGGCAGAGGTAAGAGCTAAAAGGATCGCCCTTGGGAAGAAAGGGAGGAAGGAGAAAAGAAGTGAGGGAGGAAATGGCACTGATGAGAATGTTCTCTCTGACCACTCCGCTTGCCCCTCAGGAGGCCCTGTCCCCAGGGGAGCCACTGGTTCTGTCCACCGGAGATCTACAGCTCCTGCACTTCTACGCTGGTCAATGCCAGAGCCACTACTCGGCCCTGCAAGTGGCCGTGGCAGCCCTGATGTCCAGTACCCAGGCTAATCAGCCCCCGCGACTCTTCGTGCCCCATAGCAAGAGGGTGGTGGTGGCTGCTCATCGCCTGGTGTTTGTTGGGGACACCCTAGGCCGGCTGGCAGCCTCTGCCCCTCTGAGAGCACAGGTTAGGACTGGAGGTACAGCACTAGGCCAGGCATTGCGGGCCACTGTGCTGGCTGTCAAGGGAGCTGCCCTGGGCTACCCATCCAGCCCTGCCGTCCAAGAGATGATGCAGTGTGTAACAGAACTGGCAGGGCAGGCCCTGCGATTCACCACCCTGCTCACTAGCCTGGCTCCCTGAAGGTCCTTTGGCACAGCCCTGTCCCTCCCCTGTCTGCCAAAGACCCCCTCTAGGCCTTGGGTGGCTGGAGGGCTTTGTTAAGGGACTAGGAGAAGTGGGGGTATCTTTCCCCTTTCCTGCCTTTTCTGCTCATCTCAACCTCTCACAGAGGTGTCTTCTCCCCCTAACCCACAGCTTTTTGTATGAGCCATTTTGTATAAATTATTTATATTTAATATTATTCCCTGCTTTGTCAGGAGCAGGTACTAGGCTCTGGGGCAGTGAGGAACTGGACTCTTCTCTCCTCAGCCTAGGGTGGAGGTCACTGCACTGCCACCCACCTCTGGAAGACTGGCCATGAAAAGTCAGGTGGCAGAAACCTGAGGCCACATAGAGCCTCTCTCTTTTCCTGTATCTTGGCTCTAGAAGATCAGCACTGCACTGTTAGCTGACAGTGAGGGCAAGACATAAACTGTCCAGAGTTTGAAGGTCTCAGGAAGACCAGAGAGCTTCTCCCCACAGAAGGTGGAGAGAGCTGGGACTCAGACATGGTTGTGCACCTCAATAAACCCTTCAGTCTCCCTCCCTGACTCTGCTTCTTGGGAGCATGGTGAGCAGCCCTGGTGCTCAGCAGCCATACCTATGGGACACACACTATGAACAGGATGCCTTTAGGGATTTGGGGGAGATTTTGCTCCTTTCCTCAACAACTATTCACTGGACAAGTTCTCTGCTCCCATGATGCGCCAGGCACAGTTCTGCAAGTATATTGTGAATGTATCATTCTAGTGGGATACACAAATAAGTCAGTTAAAATACATAAATAAAAACATAAACCTGCCATAGATTTCACATTTGCTGGTGATGGAAGTCGGCAGGATGGTGTGAAGAAACTAAGTAGATGAGGGGAGAGGCCAGTGAAGGAGACTTTAGACAGGATGGTTGGGAGGTGAGATCCGAACTGCTACCCAGAAGAGGAGAGTCTGAGGACTAGTATTCCCAGAAGGCAGATGCCAATGACTGACCTGAGGGCCTTCCTCCAAGACTTCATTGTCATATGATGTCATTAGAGAGGTGTCAATGTGGAGAGAAGCTGACCACACAAGAGCCTTGAAATGTGCCATCCTGGAGAGGCCACCCCAACTAAAGGCCCAGCCTCAGCTTTGCACCACAGGATAGCTCTGGCCAACTGGTGACTGCTGCTGGCCAGTCTAGGCACCCTCTTCCTTAGGTGACACCAAGAGGGTATAGGCCCTTTCTCTCAGCTTCCCAGGTAGATCATCCCAGGATGACCTGCGCATCATCCTTCTGGACAAACCATTTTCAGGAGGATCCACGGTGGCAGATGTCGAAAGGTCAGTCCTCAGGACTTTGGTGAAATTGATGAGACCATGGCTCAGATAGGAGATCATTCTAGCCATTTACCACAAGAGAAAACATCCAAGCTACAAATCAATTGCTTCAGTTCTGCTTTCCCAAGATATTACCATGGCATGATGACTGGATTGGGGGCATAGTCTGTTGGCACCCCCACACATTTGCCACCTCCCCTTTAGGTTCCTTTCTCATCTCACTCTCAAAGAAAAATGCACTTTCAGATTTTGGGGCCAACAAAATTCACCCCATGTGTTGAAGTCCATCATCCATCGTCTTCCAAACAGAATTTCAAGAGATTAGCCTGGAATTAGAGTCAGAGGTTTCAGTTCAAGTCTCTGATCTGCCATGTACTTGTTCATCCATGGGTAAATCATGCCAGTCCCTCTGAAGTCCTGGTCTCATCTTCAATATTAGCATGATCATAATGGTCTTACAGGGTTATTGTGAGGACCTAACAAGATAATGCATGTGAACAGCCCCACAATGTATAAATTAAGTGATTATCATTATTCCAGGACAGACACCAGGAGTCAGACGATAAATCCCCAAGGAATATTGGCTATGCAGCACCATAGTAAAACCTGAAGAGATGCTGAAATGAGTTGGGAGAGGGGAAGTGGTGGGAGGCTGCTTGATGCATTAGAAAAGAGGTTTCGGCGGGGGGCAGTGACTCGCACCTGTCATCCCAGCATTTCAGGAGGCTGAGGCCAGAGGATGGCTTGAGCTCAGGAGTATAAAACCAGCCGGGGCCACACAGTGAGACCCTATCTCAACAAAATATCAAAAAATTAGCCAAGTGCGGTGGCATGTGCATGTAGTCCCACCTATTCAGAAGGCTGAGGTAGGAGGATTGCTTGAGCCAGGGAGGTGGAGACTGCAGTGAGCTGTGATCAAGCCACTGCACTCCAGCCTGGGTAAGAGAGTGAGACCCTGTCTCAAGAAAAGAGTTTCCTGTATATGGAAAATTTCTGAACAGAGGAGACAAGTTAAAGGTGTGGTTCAGTGGAGAGAAGGGGGAACGATTTCCTGGCTGACAATGATAGAACACTCCTTTCTAGCCCTTACCTAGGATTAAAGAATAAAGTACCTATCAGGTAACAAATCTCTTAGAGATGTGTGTCTCTACCTTTAATGTATAATACCTACACCTGGAGATCTGGTTAAAATATAGATTATGATTCAAGGGTCTCTCAGTGAGGCTTGGATTCTGCATTTCTAACAAGCTCCCACGTATGCTGCTGGTCCATGAACCACACTTTGAGTAGCAATTCTAGAGGTTAGGGAAGACTCCTGTGTAGCAAAGATGTTTGAACTGAGAGCTGAAGGATGAGAAAAATGTGACTAAGAAGTTTTTTAGGTGCAGGAACGAGCTTGTTCAAAGGCCTCGTGGCACTGGGGAAAACTAGAAAGTCTGTGGCTGGAGTGCAGAGAGTTTGGGGAAAGAAGTGAGACGGAACTACAGAGAGCATGTGACCAGGCATGCAGAACCATGTATGAGGTATCTAGATTTTTAATATTCACTTTGACAGTGAGGAGACACCACTGAAGACTGGTTAACAGGAAAGATACACGATCAGATCTGTATTTTGAAAAGATCATTCTATCTGACTATAAATGACATATGGGTGGCAAGGAAGTGTAAACAAAGTGGATGCAGAACACCAGTTAGGAATTAGGGGGCGAAAGTGGTCTTTACAGCAGGTAGTTTGACTAATAGTGGCAGAGATGGAGAGATGTGGGATATCTGAGAATATATAGGAAGTAAAATGGGCAGAATTGTGTAAAGGATTCAACATGGGTAAGGAAGAGAAAGCTCTAAGGGATGTTGCCTGAGCATTTGGCCACAATGTGATGTTGAGGGTGCCATTCACTGCAGAAAAAAGCAGTGGAAGACAACCAAGTTATGGGGGGAAAGCACAAATTTGGTCTTGAACATATTGAGTTTGAAGTCCCTGTGAGTGATCCAAGGTGAAGGTCAAATAAGAGGTGGCTTCATGGGTCTGGAGCTCAGAACAGAGGTGGAAGCTGGAAATCAGTCTGGACATCAGGTTTGTATTGTTTGTATGGGTGGTGTTTGAAGCTGTGGGAATAGGCAAGATCCCAAGGTGGAGACAGTGTGCGATGAGAGGAGGGCCTAGGACTAAGTCTCTGAGGATTCCAGACACTGAACGATGGTGTCTAAATGATCCAGACAGGAATGGCCCTAAAAGCCAGCACCACCAGCCTCGTCACTACCAATACAGACCCCTCCTGCAGTTGCTTCATCCCATTGGACTTCAGTCATTGCCTCAAGAACCGGGATGATAATGGCCTGCCCATGCTCAGCACCAGTGCCATGAGCTGGAAGACGATTTCTGCAATGGAGAAAAGGGGAGCAGGAGAGACTCAGCAGCAAAGGAAGGGAGTGTTTAAAGGAAGAGGGGGTCAACAGTGCCAAATGCTGTTGAGAAATGGAGATTCAACCAGGATGGGAGTGATGAAACCCAAGGAAGTGGTCTCCTTGTAGAGGACTGAAGCTAGGGCTGAATACAGGGCCAAGCCAGTCTTCCATATGCATAAGTTGTACTGTAATAGCCAGTTTACATGTCTGTCTCCCTGGAGTAATGGTCTCCAAAGCGGACCTTGTCCACCCTATTATCCTTAAAGTCTAGTGCAAGTCCTGGAATGTAGTGGACACTTAAATTTTACTGATTAGTGAATGGGTGGATGAATGAATGAATGAGTAGTGGCAAATGATTGGAAGCAGAGGAAGAATCTCTGGCATCTGCCTGGACTAGCTACTATCCTTCAGCTTTTTTTGCTTTTTACCGCAATGGCCTGCAGACCCAGGAAAGAGACGACAGAGCCCCATTCCCCTCCCTCCCCTGGGCCCTGGCCCCCCTTCCTCTATCTGACGAAGAGTCTGGACCGAAGGTTCTGCTGACGTGGGAAGGGGAGGAGAGTCTAGAGGAAGAGGAGGGGAAAGCAGCGCAGAGATCGCAGAGACCAAGGAGGCGCCCGCGGCTGCAGAGCTGCGGAGCGGGATCTCTTCGGGCTCTCTGGGTCCGGGCAGTCGGCGCGCAACTGGGCCAGAGGACAGCGCATCCTTTCGGCGCGGGCTGGCAGGGCCCCTGCGGTCAGCAAGCTGGCTCCCCGGGTGGCCACCGGGACCCCCGAGCCCAATGGCGGGGGCGGCGGCAAAATCGACAACACTGTAGAGATCACCCCCACCTCCAACGGAGTAAGTGCCCGAGCCCCAGGTGGCGACGCCATCCTCTCCCCACACCCCCGCCCCCGCGGAGCGCCCTTCATTTTCCTCCTGCGCATCCCCCGCCCCTGACTGCCTTCCTAGCCCTCGCTCCCGCCTGCCCCCTGCCCTTGCTCTGCGGTTTCCTCCGCTTCACCCTTCTCCTGCCACCCCCTGCCCCCCAACAGCAGGTCGGAACCCTCGGAGATGCGGTGCCCACGGAGCAGCTGCAGGGTGAGCGGGAGCGCGAGCGGGAGGGGGAGGGAGACGCGGGCGGCGACGGACTGGGCAGCAGCCTGTCGCTGGCCGTGCCCCCAGGCCCCCTCAGCTTTGAGGCGCTGCTCGCCCAGGTGGGGGCGCTGGGCGGCGGCCAGCAGCTGCAGCTCGGCCTCTGCTGCCTGCCCGTGCTCTTCGTGGCTCTGGGCATGGCCTCGGACCCCATCTTCACGCTGGCGCCCCCGCTGCATTGCCACTACGGGGCCTTCCCCCCGAATGCCTCTGGCTGGGAGCAGCCCCCCAATGCCAGCGGCGTCAGCGTCGCCAGCGCGGCCCTAGCAGCCAGCGCTGCCAGCCGTGTCGCCACCAGTACCGACCCCTCGTGCAGCGGCTTCGCCCCGCCGGACTTCAACCATTGCCTCAAGGATTGGGACTATAATGGCCTTCCCGTGCTCACCACCAATGCCATCGGCCAGGTGAGGCGGCCAGGCGGGCCGCGGGTCTGGGGGCGGGCAGAGAGCTGCGAGGGCGGGGCCTCACGCCCCCTGCACCCTTCTCACGTCCCCAGTGGGATCTGGTGTGTGACCTGGGCTGGCAGGTGATCCTGGAGCAGATCCTCTTCATCTTGGGCTTTGCCTCCGGCTACCTGTTCCTGGGTTACCCCGCAGACAGGTGAGGGGTGTCGTGGGGGCAGGGCTGGTAGAAAGGAGGGGGTGCTAGGGAAGCTAGCCCAAGCAGCGGGCGCTTACAAGAGGTCGAAGACGATTCGCTGGACCCTGCAGTCTTCTCTGGACTTCTATTCAATGGTCTACCCATGTCTCAACTTCACTCCCCATCAAGAAATACACCTTCCCTACCTCTTCCGTGCAAGGGAATGACTCGACCTCCATGGACTATTAGTTCCATTCCCACTAATTAGTGGCCCCCCCCCATCCATTAATCAATGGCCTCATCTCCAAAGAGAAAAGTGTCATTCTCACTAACAGCCCACATGGACTGTTAGCTCCATCTCAGTGACCTCATTCCTGAAGATCAATGTTAATTCCTAAACACCAACAGCTCCATTCCCACTGACCAATAGTTCAACTTCACAAACAAATTACCTCATTTCTGACCAGTGGCCCCTCCCCTACAAGTCAATAACTATCTCCAAAGAAAATATCCTCAGACCCAATAATTCACAGTCCCATGCCTGCCACCAAATGACCCTACCCTCTGTAGGTGAATAGCCCATAGATTAAAAGTCACACCCTCATGGATCCTCAGGTCTTTGAGATCCTCTCACCAAAATCCCCATTTCCATGAGTCAATAGCTTCACCTCCAGAGATCAACAGCCCAATCCCAGCAACCAATAACTCTTCCCACAGATCAAAAAATCTCATCTCTGATTCTGGTCACCATCACCACTGACCAGATGCTCTCACTGCACTAAACTTCCTCCTGGATGATTAGACTGAGCCCCATTGATCCACAGTTCATCCAAGTGGATTAATAGCTCAAGTTCTATGGATCAAAGCCATCCCAACATTCAGTAGTCCAGTTCCTTAAAATCAATACCCATCCTCACTGCCCAACAGTCACACACCTCTGTGGGCCAATGGTCCTAAACCCACAGGTCAGTAGCCCATGCCTATGCATCAGTGGCCTCATTGCCACAGACTAGTAGCTCATTCCTATGGAACAATGGTTTCATCCCCAAAGATCAATAATTTGGTCTCTTAAAATCCGTAGCCTTCAGCACATTAACCAATAAGCCCATTCTCATGGAAAAACACTCCACCTTATTAGATCAATAGCCTAACTCCCAGGGATTGGTGCCCCCTTTCCAATGACCAGAGGCTCCCTATCTTCATCTCCATAGATCAGTGGTCTTCTCCCCAAAGATCAATAGCCCAGCCTCCAAGGATCAGTAACCATGTTTTCACTAACTCATAGTCAGTGACTATCATCACTTACCAATCATCTCATCTCCCTTGGTCTGTGACCTTATCCTTACGGATTAGTCCCATGGATTAATAGATTCATTCCATTGATCAATAGTCCTGCCCCATGGATTAATAGACCCATGTCCATGTCCCCACTGATCTTTCTTTTTTCTTTCTTTTTTTTCTTTTCTTTTTTTTTTTTTTTTTTTTCTTTTTGAGACGGAGTCTCGCTCTGTTGCCCAGGCTGGAGTGCAGTGGCGCAATCTCAGTTCACTGCAACCTCTGCCTCCCGGGTTCAAGCGATTCTCCTGCCTCAGCCTCCCAAGTAGCTGGAACTACAGGCACACACCCCCACACCTGGCTAATTTTTGTATTTTTAGAAGAGACGGGGTTTTACCATATTTGTCAGGCTGGTCTTGAACTCCTGACCTCATGATCTGCCCGCCTCGGCCTCCCAAAGTGCTAGGATTGCAGGCGTGAGCCACCGTGCTCAGCCTGACCATTCTTAATGTATTAATAGACCAATGTCCCACCTCCATGGAACAATGGTCTCATCTCCAAAAATCAATTACTCCGTCCCCTAATGTCATTAACTTTACCTTCACTGACCAGTAGTATCCCCATGCACAAGTGGCCAATGGCCTCCCCTCCACAGGTTAATAGTTCCAACTCCGTATATCAATGAACCCCCCTCCCACATCTCCTCTGAACAGTCTAAGCAAGACAAGCTCCATGCCCACTGACCATTAGCTCTATTCCTAAGGATGAATGGTCCCAAATCCCCTAAGCAATTACCCATCCCCCCTGATGAGTGATCTCACATCCATTGACAAGTGCCCTAATCTCTGACCAATAGCCCAAGAGTCAATGTTCCCACCTCTTACAGAATCACAACCACACCCCAGTGCCCAGTAGCCAGGCATCACCCACCCATGGTCCCCATCCCTTCCCATCTTCTCAAGCCTCTTTCCAACTCTTGCTCCCAGAACTTCATTCTCATACCTCTAGCTCTAAAGTGTGCAGCTGGGTCTTTCCCAGTAACTTCCCCACCACCAGAGAGTCTGGGTGACCAGAAGCCCTTCCCACTTTCTAGGTTTGGCCGTCGTGGGATTGTGTTGCTGACCTTGGGGCTGGTGGGACCCTGTGGAGTAGGAGGGGCTGCTGCAGGCTCCTCCACAGGCGTCATGGCCCTCCGATTCCTCCTGGGTTTTCTGCTTGCCGGTGTTGACCTGGGTGTCTACCTGATGCGTAAGTGGCACCCTCCCAGAATTCCCTCCCTTGGGTCTCATGCCTACCTGCCTGCATCCCCAGGCCATCCCCACTGCCCCTTAGGCCACATTTCAGCTGCCTAGAATTTCAGCTATCTTTCTGCCCAGGCCCTTGAAGAATCCAGGGCTCTTGCTTCTCTCTGCACCTATCTCCCTGTCCCCACAATCTTTAAAGTCTTTGCCCTGGACTTACTGCTGCCAGGGGATAAGGTGCTATTCCCCTGACCGTAGTAAGTCCAGGGACAAGGATTGTCCCTAGCTGTGCGACCTTGGACAAGGGTTGATGTGAAGGTCAAATAAGAGGCCTGATGGGAAAGGGCCTATAAACTGGAAATGCTGAACACTCACCAGGGACTCTGGCCCTAGAGCCCTCCTAGGTTTGAGCAGGAAAGGAGAGAGGGCTGAACAATCTCCCCAATCCTTGCCACCCAGAGGTTAGCAAGGGAGGCAATGGCTGCAGCCTCCACTCTGGGTCTGACCTCACTCTCTGTCCTCCTCCCTCCCTCTCTCCTCTTCTCTCTTATGTCTTCTTCCTCCCTGGCCTCCCTCTCCTCTCTCCACCCCTGCTGTATCTCCAGGCCTGGAGCTGTGCGACCCAACCCAGAGGCTTCGGGTGGCCCTGGCAGGGGAGTTGGTGGGGGTGGGAGGGCACTTCCTGTTCCTGGGCCTGGCCCTTGTCTCTAAGGATTGGCGATTCCTACAGCGAATGATCACCGCTCCCTGCATCCTCTTCCTGTTTTATGGGTCAGTATTGCCCTTCACCTGTGGTCCGGCAATTCCCATCTCTGCCTCCAAACTAGCCCTAGCCTGGAGACCCCTCCTCTTCTCCAACCACCCCTGGTCCAGGCCTACCCCAGCCCCAGTCCCTCAGAGGTGCACGTTTCCCACCCCTAGATCAGGAGAAGGGAAACCTCACAGTATACCCCTTCCACCTTGCCCCCAGCTGGCCTGGTTTGTTCCTGGAGTCCGCACGGTGGCTGATAGTGAAGCGGCAGATCGAGGAGGCTCAATCTGTGCTGAGGATCCTGGCTGAACGAAACCGGCCCCATGGGCAGATGCTGGGGGAGGAGGCCCAGGAGGCCCTGCAGGGTAAGAGATAGGGGTCCCTGTGAGTGTTGCTTCACTTGCACACATGATGGTGCCCTCTGCATGGTTGTAGCTGTGCCACCTTCTCCCAGGGTCCCCACCACCCATGTGGGAGGATCCTGGGTTCTCAGGGTTTTCTTCTGACAGCTCCTCTCTCTCTCCCAAAGACCTGGAGAATACCTGCCCTCTCCCTGCAACATCCTCCTTTTCCTTCGCTTCCCTCCTCAACTACCGCAACATCTGGAAAAATCTGCTTATCCTGGGCTTCACCAAGTGAGCCTGGGTGTCTGGGCTGAGGGCCAGGCCAGTAGCTGGAATGGGGGCTGGCCGGGTGGGAAGGCCCAAGGACCCCTGCAGAGGACCATCAGCACTGTGGAAGGCTGCACGAGGGGATTCAGACTCTGTTCTTTGCTTCCCCACCCCTTCTCACAGCTTCATTGCCCATGCCATTCGCCACTGCTACCAGCCTGTGGGAGGAGGAGGAAGCCCATCGGACTTCTACCTGTGCTCTCTGCTGGCCAGCGGCACCGCAGCCCTGGCCTGTGTCTTCCTAGGGGTCACCGTGGACCGATTTGGCCGCCGGGGCATCCTTCTTCTCTCCATGACCCTTACCGGCATTGCTTCCCTGGTCCTGCTGGGCCTGTGGGATTGTGAGCATCCTACCTTTCCCACAGTGTGGGCTCAACAAGGGATCCCCAACAGAGGTGCTTCAGACAGGCTCAGCCATTTCTTCTGGCACAAGCCTCCCAAGACAAGCCCCAGACCCTGTCCAGCTCTTCCACATGCCTCCACCAGGCCGCACAGCTCCATCTGCTCTCCCAGTCAGTTACTGAATGCCCAGAGCCTGCCCAGCTAGAGCCATGGGAACAGAGAGCCAAGGGGATGACACCCAGGACTAGGAGAGCCTTGACCTCCCCACCTCCATTCATATCATCCCTTTTGCGTCTGCAGATCTGAACGAGGCTGCCATCACCACGTTCTCCGTCCTTGGGCTCTTCTCCTCCCAAGCTGCCGCCATCCTCAGCACCCTCCTTGCTGCTGAGGTCATCCCCACCACTGTCCGGTGAGAGCAGGGGTGTCCCCAGGGGCAGAGCCAGGACCCTCGGCCTCCCCCTCCCCCAACCCACTCCTGAGGACGGGGCTTGTGGGCTGGAGGAGGGGGTGCTGTGGGAGAAGGGCAGGGCAAGGCCACAGCTGTGGGCTGAGCTCCTCCTCCTTCTTCCCCAGGGGTCGCGGCCTGGGCCTGATCATGGCTCTAGGGGCGCTTGGGGGGCTGAGCGGCCCGGCCCAGCGCCTCCATATGGGCCATGGAGCCTTCCTGCAGCACGTGGTGCTGGCGGCCTGCGCCCTCCTCTGCATTCTCAGCATTATGCTGCTGCCGGAAACCAAGCGCAAGCTCCTGCCGGAGGTGCTCCGGGATGGGGAGCTGTGTCGCCGGCCTTCCCTGCTGCGGCAGCCACCCCCTACCCGCTGTGACCACGTCCCGCTGCTTGCCACCCCTAACCCTGCCCTCTGAGCGGCCTCTGAGTACCCTGGCGGGAGGCTGGCCCACACAGAAATGTGGCAAGAAGATCGGGAAGACTGAGTAGGGAAGGCAGGGCTGCCCAGAAGGCTCAGAGGTACCTTACGCCAGCCATCGCGGAGAGCTCAGAGGGCCGTGCCCTCCCTGCCTCCTCCCTGCTGCTTTGCGTTCACTTCCTTGGCCAGAGTCAGGGGACAGGGAGAGAGCTCCACACTGTAACCACTGGGTCTGGGCTCCATCCTGCACCCAAAGACATCCTCCCAGACCTCATTATTTCTTGCTCTATCATTCTGTTTCAATAAAGACATTTGGAATAAATGAGCATATCATGGCCTGGACTTCTGTTTGTCCTTCTATGTCTTGGGGGAAGGTTTTTCTCAGTGTAATGCACACCAATAACAATCTCCCCTCTCCCTCCCTGTGTCCTGCCCCGAGTGATGAGTTACAGACAACTGTCACCACTTACTGACTGCTTGCACTTTGCCAGAACGGGGCTAAGCATTTGACACACTTCGTATCATTTAATTTTTACAACATTGCAAGGTAGGTGTTTGGATCAATGTTTTTGTTATTGTTGTTGTTGTCGCAAGCAATAAAAACTGGCTCTAATTAACTTAAACAAAAAGGGAATTACTAGATTTGGTGGGGCAGGTTGTGGTGGGAGCTCACAGAATGAAGGAGAAGCAGAACTAGTCATAAAATAACTAGTCAGGAGCGGAGAAGACTCCTTGTCTGAGGAGTAGAAACCAGCGACATTTTTGTCAGGGCTTCTAGATGAATGAGCTCCAGTGGAATGTAATCTTCGGGTTATCCCACTGAAGATTCATTTCCAGAGAGCATGTCACTGGCTAGATAGAGTAACATGCCTCCTACACCCCATTTCTCCCAACTGGGAATAGGGAAAGCAAAAGCAGAAGTGGGACTGGGTGTTACTCAGAAAAAAAACAATAGAAGTTCAATACAGCGTTATTACTCTCTTAAGCAGATGAGAAAACTTATGGTCAGAAAGACTCAGCAACTTGCCCAAGGTTACAAAGCTAATGAGTGACAAAGCTAAGACACGATTAGATCCCAGAGAGCCCTTCATGGATGCATACTGTAGTCACCTTCCCAACTCATCTAACTTTTGGGCACTTTCCTTAAAAGGCAAAAGTGGGTTCTCTTGGCTCTCTGGAAGGTGGCAGCAGAAAACTGAGACTTCTACCTCAGTGCCAGGGCCTGCCTATTAAACCAAACCTGATTTGGCTTTACCACTTTGGGCAAATCTCTTAGCTTCCAACTTCCTTTAAGAGTTGCTATAAGGATTAAGCAAGATAATGTATCCTAAGTGTCTCTTAAACTACCCCCACTAGGTGTAAACTGTGTAAAGCAAAAATTATCTGAGACAAGTTTCAATCAATTTAGAAAGTTTATTTTGCCACGGTTAAGGATGCACCCATGATACAGCCTCAGGAGGTCCTGAGGAAGTGCCCAAAGTGGTCGAAGTACAGCTTGCTTTATACATTTTAGGGAGACATAATACATCAGTCAGTACGTGTAGGATTTACAATGGTTGGATCTGAAAGAGTGGGACAACTCAAAGGCAGGGCCAGGGCTTCCAGGCCATAGTTAGATTTAAACATATTCTGACTGGCAATTGGTTGAAAGAGTAATTATCGGTAGAAAGGAATGTTTGGGTTAAGCTAAGGGGTTTTGGAGACCTACGTTTTATCATGAAGATGAAGGCTTCAGAGAAAATAGATTGTAAATGTTTCTTATCAGACTTAGGTTTATGTTGATGTTAATACTGGAGGGATATAATGAGGCATGTTGGACCTCCACTTCCCATCATGACCTGCACCAGCCTTTCAGGTTAAATTTTAGAGTGCTCTGGCCGAGGGGTTGTGTCCATTCAGATGGTTGCAGTGTGGGTGGCGAGGCCTTTGAGTTTTATTTTTAGTTTACATTCTCCCCCTTCTGGCCAAGATTTGCCAGAGATAACATCAATGGCCACCAATTTTGATTTTGTTCCATAGCATTGCCTGGGTGACATGGCTGCCCACCCCAGGTCCATCTTGTCCCTCAGTGGGACTCCCTATGACCGAGGGACTTACACTCAACAAGACTTACAGCCAATTAATTGCTCTAGGCTAGATAGGAATGGACATGGACAGGCATTCACCCCTTAAAATTGTTTTTTCTTTTAAGTAGAAAGTGAACAAACAAAAAGCCAAAGGAGAGGTTACAAAATTGACTTATTTTTAAACTTCTATGCATTAAGCTACTGTAATCTTGGTTTTAGTTACGGACTTATAGCAATTAGCTATAGAAAACATAAGTATTGTTCAAAAAAAGATTTTATATATCTCTATCAGCACAACTTATCACTGGGAGTATTATACCCAGGAGACTGGGTAAGTCGCAAGGTATCTTTACCTTATCAGTAATTATTTTAATTCTACAGGAAGTAGGAAATTTTTTTTTTTTTTTTTTTGAGATGGAGTCTCACTCTTTTTCCCAGGAGGGAGTGCAGCGGTGCAATCTTGGCTCACTACAATCTCTGCCTCCTGTGTTCAAGCAATTCTCCTGTCTCAGCCTCCTGAGTAGCTGGGATTACAGGTGTGTGCCACAACGCCCAGCTAATTTTTGTATTTTTAGTAGAGACAGGGTTTCACCATGTTGGCCAGACTGGTCTTGAACTCCTGACCTCAGGTGATCCACCCAGCTTGGCCTACCAAAGTGCTGGGATTACAGGCGTGAGCCACCATGCCCAGTCAGGAAATTCTTCTTGGTTGGGATGGATGCAAAGGTGACACATAATAGCTTCAGAAGACAAAGTACTTTATTTTACCATCTGTTTACATGTTTTTGTACCCATCCTTGATTTGGAGGGCCTGACCTTAACCTAATTCTATCCCTTAAAACCAACCCTTAACCATCTCACGCATCCACCTCGTCCACAACAGTCCCTGGGCTTAGAGAGAGGGTGCTTATATAGTCTTAGCAGCAGGGCATTTTCAGTGAATAACAGATCCAGCCCAGTGGGATGCCGAATGAGGGAGATTCACATCTCTGGTCTTCAGAGTACCATGATTTTGGTTTCCTAGGAAATAGAACAAGGAGAGATAAATAACATAAATATTTTGACAATCAAAAGAATATTTGTGTGTCAGAACAGAAAGAGGGAGCTATTCTATTAGAGCACCAACTAAAAATATGAAGAAAAATTATAATCTGGTACTCTTTAGAGGATTATTGTAGCCAAGAAATAATTCATTGTTCAATCTGTGCTCAAAAACAAAAGTCAGGGCTGAAATTTGTGTACAAAATAAGTTTTAGGCTTATTATAATCTGCCTGATTATTCATATAAAGTGCAGCAAGAATTGTTTGGCCATATAGGCTCCTATTAGGTTGACTTTGCTGGAACTTTACCTACAAATATGTTATTCTAGTCAAAGCCTTGGCAAAATAACCAGTGTCTCCAATTGCTCTGTTCTAAAAGACTCTTACTAAGCTTATGCAAATGACTATGTTGTCATAAACTCACAATCCAAATTTTGGAGAACTCAGATAGATAGAAAGGAAAATTTGCTTACAAACACATACTTCACTCAGTTGCTTTAAACTATAAATAACTCAAAAGAAAAAGATTTGTTTGACTCTTCTTTAACCATAACAGCAGCTTTCAAACAGGATGTTTGTTCACCTTGGAACTGCCATTCACAAGTCAAACAGCTAATGAGAGTTGTCTACCAGGCACTGTAGAATCTAGCAGCTCCTCACATAGTTAGAATCAGTCCTAGGAGGAAAAAAAAAAAAAAAAAAAAAACAGGCTTCCTGCTCATGAGTGTCTCCTCCTTGTATCCCCAGGTAGCAAGATCTTATGTAAACCATTTTTATTTTGTCATGGAACTCCTTTGGGCACCATTATTTCCATTGGCATAGGGTAGCTTCAGTTAACATTCCATAGCAAGGCAGTAAATGCCTCTCAAGCAGAAATTCTCTAGCCCAGTCATTGTCATTGGGAAGTGCCCACAGTCTTTTGCCATCAGCACGAATAAATGCTCCACAAAGGGCTATAAAGTGGTGGATTTGTTCGACTAGCACTCCAGCTTCTACCCTACACTTTGTGGGCTCAGGCAATCTTACTAGTTCCCATTTGGCATGTACAATTAACATTTCTGAAAGAGCAGATTTACATGCCTTCAGTTTTATGGCACTAGATAGGGAAAACACACCCCAATTAGATACAATACCCATTTTCTCTTTTCTTTTTTTTTTTTTTTTAGATGGAGTTTAGTTCGTTGCCTGGGCTGTAGTGCAATGGCATCATCTTGGCTCACTGCAACCTCCACCTCCCAGACAATAACCATTTTCATAAGACATTTAGGTAAAGGAGTTACAACTACCTTACATAAAGCCTGTTTATGTAAACATCTCAAATTTCATAATCCTTTCAACCTGTGATTTTTTTGGGGTGGGGGGGACACAGTCTTGTTCTGTCGCTAGGCTGGAGTGCAGTGGCACAATCTCAGCTCACGACAACCTCCAACTCCCACGTTCAAGCTATTCTCCTGCCTCAGCCTCCCGAGTAGCTGAGCCACCAAGCCCAGCTAATTTTTGTATTTTTAAGAGAGACAGAGTTTCACCATGTTGTCCAGGATGGTCTCCATCTCTTGACCTCATGATCCACCTGCCTTGGCCTCCCAAAGTGCTGGGATTACAGGTGTGAGCCACCACATCCAGCCAATCTGTACATTTTTATGTTCTGGTCGCAGGAACTTTTCTTTTCTACCCACAGACTATTTTACCTTTTCTGGTGAAAAAAGGCTTGGGTTCCCAGCAGGGAGTTGAGCCAAGGGACTCAGGCTCTTTTGCCAATTTTTTATCTTAATTTGCCCCAGCATTGCCCTAGGCAATGTCAGCTTTCTCATGATAACCTTTGCCTTTTGATTTTTTTTTAAATTTCCCAATCTGGGGAAAATAGTGAATAACCATCCAAAAAGGGTGATATTTCCATCACCCCTTCTGGGGAGAGTCCTTCGACTCTGTTTTTCCTTTCTCTTTTTTTTTTTTTTTAATTAATTACTTCAATGTGTTATGCCCCACGAGGGATAGCAAATTTGATAAGGCCTCTCAAACAGTTGCATGATTCTGTGGGAGGGGCATCCATGTAAAAATGGGTCCCCTTAAGCTCCAGGTTTACCATGACGTGGATAATAGGCATATTCAGTGGGAGAATATCTTGGTCATCATAAAGCCAGTCCCACATGGCTCACATATGAAGCATATTAAGTGCTTCATTTGGGGTGCTGCACTTGGTATTTTATAGGCCAGTCAGGCAGTCCCCTTTTCAGGGAAAACAGATCTTACAGTGGCCACTAGGCTGGTTGTTTTCTCAGTAATAACCTCCTGTACATTTGGATCACATGTAGTTATCAGTGATTGTTTAATAGTGAGCTGTGGGTCTTACATCAACCCAAACAAGCTTTTTCCTTCTGTAGCATTTAAAATTAGGGAATTGTCCTAAAAGTAGTTATGTAATATTTTTACTATCCATTATAGTAAAGGTTTCTCAAGAAGTTGATGACACCAACCTACAAAATGGGACAATTCCCTTACATTATACCCTATGGTTTAATAGTTACTCGGTTTTGCCCTTCCCTCACATTGACTATCTTCTCTGTAACCTCAGAGGCAACTTTTGTTGCCCTGGCTTAATTTTTTTCTTTTTATCCATTTAGTTTTATCTCTGTAATTTTTCCTTTATCTTAAAGTGACTCTTAAATGGTTTCTTAGCTAGAAAAAAATTACAAAAAATTACACTTTTTTTAGCAAGAACCACATCCTTATGTTGTATAAACTTCACCAAAAACACCTTTTATGCTCCTATTATTTTAACTCTTAGAAACCCAAACTCCTAGTGGGAAAAAAAATCTAAGGTTACTTAATTTAACATAACATCACTTTAAGATTTTAAACTATTGCAGAGAATTTTGAGATTAAATTTACCAAATTAATCTTACCAAAGACTGCCAAAGTCATGAATTAAAGGGGATCTGAGCTAGGTTCTATCAGTCTGATGAGTTGTTAGTTTTCTTCAAGTCAAATCATTAGAACTCTTTCCTACAGTTTAGTTTAATGGTGAAATGTAACTTCCTTGTGATACATGCGAACATATAGATATAACAGGCAAAGCAGGCAAAAGCAGACCCAAAAGATTTCTCATTCACCCATTTTCAAAAATTTTCTCCCTTACTTTAGACTATTAATTTTAAAAGTTACAACAAAAGTTGAAGGAGAGAGTTACCATCCCAGGCCTTCTCAAAAGAGAGAAGATAGTGAAATAGCAGGATACAGCTTCTGAGACATCAATCTGAATAATTTCAAAAAGAAATAGATTCTAGAATTTAAAAATTAAAAACATCCTGCATTGTGTATTAGTCCATTTTCACACTGTGTTAAAGAATTCCCCAAGACTGGGTAATTTAAAAAAAAAAGAAGTTTAATTGACTCACAGTTCTGCATGGCTGGAGAGGCCTCATGAAACTTAAAATCATGGTGGAAGGGAAAGCAGGCACGTCTTAAATGGCAGCTGCCTAGAGAGAGAACATGAAAAGCCCAGGGGAAACTGCCATTTATAAAATCATCAGATCTCAGGAGAACTCCCTCACTATCACAAGAACAGCATGGGGGAAACCACCCCCATGATCCAATCACCCACCACCAGGTCTCTCCCCTCAATACCTGGGAGGGATGTTAAATTAAAATTCAAGATGAAAATGGGACACAAAGCCTAACCATATTACATTAACTAACTCTATTTTAAATGAAATCTTGTTTTAACCAATTCTTTAGATTTTTGTGAGTGTATTTTTAATATCAAAATTCAATTTTTAGAAAAACTATTTACTATAATTTCCTTTAATTATAGCCAATTAATTGCATTTTTATAAATTCCTTTTTTACCAACCTTATTACAACTTAGACCATTTACAACATGCTTGGACTTTTGGCTTGTCCTAAATATTCCTCTTTCTTGAACAATCCATTCATTTTATTTTATTTTATTTTATTTATTTTATTTTATTTTATTTTATTTTATTTTAATTTTTGAGACAGAGTCTTGCGCTGTCGCCCAGGCTGGAGTGCAGTGGCACTCTCAGCTCACTACAACCTCCGCCTCCTGGGTTCACGCCATTCTCCTGCCTCAGCCTCCCGAGTAGCTGGGACTATAAGCGCTCGCCACTATGCCCGGCTAATTTTTTTGTATTCTTTAGTAGAGACGGAGTTTCACTGTGTTAGCTAGGATGGTCTCGATCTCCTGACCTCGTGATCCACCCGCCTCAGCCTCCCAAAGTGCTAGGATTACAGGCATGAGCCACCACACCCAGCCCATTTTATTTTAGAACAAAAATTCACCATACAAGACTTTCTCATATAAAATTATTTTAAGCTTTCTTACCAAAAATACCTCTTTATTTTCTATAACTTTCTTTGCATGTCTCTTATTTCCTAGTTCCTCTTACCTTGTTTTACACATAACATTTAAATAAGCTTTGAATAGACAAAAATTATTCACCTTTTAATAAGAACATATTTTTTAGAATGTTCTCCTACACTGTAATTTTTTTAACTGGAAAATACCTAGGCATTTAATGAAATATTTAATTTAACTTTAGATTCTAATTTATGACAAGTTTGTTTACAAGTATTTATTCCATTACATTTACCTAATTATTTTAATAGTTTACCTAGTGATATGGTTAGGCCTGTGTGTCCTCACCTAAATCTCATCTTGAATTATAATCCCCATAATCCCCATGTGTCAAGAGAGAGACCAGGTGGAGGTAATTGACTCAAGGGAGTGGTTTACCCCATGCTGTTCTCACAATAGTGCGTTCTCACGAGATCTGATGGTTTTATGTGTTTGGCAGTTCCTCCTGCATTCATTCTCCTTCTTGCTGCCTTATGAAAAAGGTGCCTTGCTTCCTCTTTGCCTTCTGCCATGATTATAAGTTTCCTGAGGCCTCCCCAGCCATGCTAAACTGTGAGTTGATTGAACCTCTCTCCTTTATAGATTACCTAGTCTTGGATAGTTCTTTATAGCAGTGTGAAAATAGACCTCCAGAGAGAGAAACTAGATTATTTATGAAAATTGTGATAGTCATTATTTAAAGTTATTTCCCTGTCAACCATTTTTATAGCCTGTGAATTTCAGGTTATCACCTAAGTAAGTACCTTAAGATTAAATACATGATTATTTTACCAATAATTCAAGATTTAACTGTTTTCATTAAATCAATAACATTAAGTTCTTTTTTATTAAAAATGACATACACAAAAATCATTATGTTTTTTATTGGGTTTATAGTTTTATAACCCTTATGCCAAATTTTGACACCTTATAGTATTCAGCAGAGATAAGTATGAAATCACTTGATCAATAAATGTAAACAAAAATGTATGCTGACAATTTTTTTTTATGCTGACAATTCTTAAGACATTTCAAATATTTACCAATAATTTTAAAGCTAGCTTATTAAAGATTTTACTTAAGTCATATAAACTTGAAATGCATTTGAGCTTATCATTTAATTTATGGTTAATCTATAATTGGTAGCCAGTTTGTTACCTTGTGACCCAAAACACAACAGAATCCATGTATGTATACATAAACACACATACACACTCATGCAACCAAAGATCCTATAGCTTTTACTTCAGAACATTAGCCATGAGACATTAATAAAAACTCGTTGGTTTGCAAAAACAATAACAAAAGAAATGGTTGGATACCAATAGTGGATTTTATCTCAGTAGAAAAGTAACAGCAGACTTAAAGCAGGCAGAAAAGAAAGCAAAGAAATAGAGAACTTCGGAACTTTATAGTTGCAGATTGACCTTCAGGCTCTGAATTCTCCTTGAGTTGATTTGCCCATCAGTTTAAAATGTGCACAAGAGCAGACCTGATGTTTAACCAGCTGGAGTATTAGAAAACCTGGTGTGCCATTCCATTTACACAACCACTTGCAAGTAAAGGGTCATAAAACCAAACAGGGTGCCTGAGAGGGGTCATTCTTCTTGTCTGTCCTCATTCCTAGAAAATTCATTCCCCACATTTTTTCTTAAAAGGAGGAACTGAGCTGTGGCCTAGAGTTTGGTGGAGTGGGGCAAAGTGTGCTGGTTGTGGGTGAGACTCCACAGTGTGTCACACACAATGTGTCTCAGTTTCTCTCTCTGGAGGTCTAGCACCTCCAGGAGGGCTGATAGCATGGGGTGACCAGCTCCTATATGTGCTTCCTAGATGAGCCTTTTTAAACTAATTTTGTTTGGAGTTCCCTGTAGGGCCACTGTACATCATGGGGGCTCAACCCCCCAACATTCCCACTCAGCCCCCTGTCACTCAGGGGCACCTTTAGACTGGGAAGAGCAAAATGCCCTTTCTTTTTGGAGCTGTGGAAACTCAGTCTCTCATTTATCCATGAAAAGGACAGTTAACTTCCTCCCACGAATGCAGAGCAGCCAGTCAAGACAAATTTCAGGAGGAAAGGCAATGGAGAAGACACTGTTTGTTTGTTTGTTTGTTTGTTTGTTTTGAGACAGAGTGTCACTCTGTCACTAGGCTGGAGTGCAATGGCACAATCTCGGCTCACTGCAACCTCCACCTCCTGGGTTCAAGCAATTCTCCTGTCTCAGGCTCCTGAGTAGCTGGGACTACAGGTGCACACTACCATGCCCAGCTAATTTTTGTATTTTTAGTAGAGACAGGGTTTCACCATGTTGGCCAGGATGGACTCGATCTCTTGACCTCATGATCCACCCACCTCGGGCTCCCAAAGTGCTGGGATTACAGGCATGAGTCACCGCACCGAGCTGGGGAAGACGCTTTTTTAAATGTACCTCCAAACTAGAATTAGGATCCTAAATATCTTCCCAGGAGGAAAAAAAAAAAAAAAAAAAACCTAAGACCACTTTCTGTAAACTGTTCTCAGCCACGCCTAACTTTGTAGCTCTTGTCCGCCATTACACACACCAAAGTCAAATCCTCACACAGTGCAAGGTAATCTTTGGTATCCCCCAAAGCCAAAGAGGTCAGGTAATAAAATACAGGAGAGCAGAACTTTAGACCAAAGAAGAATCTGCCTATGACTCTTGAAACTTCAAAAAGAAACCAGAACACTCCAAAAGGGATGAGTTGCACCTTTGTTTTGAATTATTTGAGGAATTCGGGTCATTAGAAGCCTTCTCTAGATTTTTTCTTGGTACTGAAGATGGCAAAAGGGAAGGAGGAATAGGATAGAAGGAAATTAAGACAGCAAACACGGAAACTATGCCCATGGTTTCTTTTTTTTCTTTTTACACCTGTGAGAAATTTTAGCTTATTCAGAGGCCTTATTCCCCATAATTTGGAATTTCATTAGGATTTGACCAAGACAGGTAGAGTTGGTCAAATCCAATGGGAAAAAGGGACAATAACAAAGAAAACCAACAATATGATCACTTAACGCTCTAATGGTAAGGAGAAACTAAGACCAGCTGGTTGTCAACTTTAACCTTTAGTCATTATGGAGAATTTTCAAGACAAAAGAAAAGCCAGCAAGAAAGAAAAAAAACAAATCAGCTTCTTACCTAAAAATGGGTCTTAGGTTGAAGACTACTCTCTACCATCCTAGAAGCAGGAAGAAACTCAAATTTGCCTTGCCTTTTAGATATTAGCTAAAAGTCCAAAAAGGAGTTACAGCCTTCCAACATCATGGAAGCAGGAAAACTTGCCCTCCTTGTTGGAAACAAGTAAAACTCCAGAAAAGGAGTTGTCGAGCAAAATAAACAATAGATCTCAACCAAATTTTGAGAGATCAGGGATTCTCTGGAGAAAGGGGAGTTCCCAAGCTTCAACAAATCAAATTGTCCTGTTGATTTGAGCCATAAAGATAGCTCAAGCTGGTGCCAAGAACCAACAGGAGATTAGTCAAAGGTCAGGGCTACATCTCCACCCAGAGTCCCTTCATGGTCACCAATTTGTAAACCAAAAATTATCTGCGACAAGTCCCAATCAATTCAGAAAGTTTATTTTGCCAAGGTTAAGGATGCACCCATGATACAGCCTCGGGAGGTCCTGAGGACGCATGCCCAAAGTGGTTGAAGTACAGCTTGCTTTATACATTTTAAGGAGACATCAATCAGTTTGTGTAAGACTTACAATGGTTGGATCTGGAAGGATGGGATAACTCAAAGGTGGGTCCAGGGGTTTCCAGGCCATAATTAGATTTAAACATATTCTGATTGGCAATTGGTTGAAAGAATAATTATCAGCAGAAAGGAATGTTTGGAGTAAGATAAGGGGTTTTGGAGACCTAGGTTTTATCATGAAGATGAAGGCTTCAGAGAGCCACTGCGCCTGGCCTATAAATGTTTCTTATCAGACTTAAGATTTGTGTTGATGTTAGCGCCAGAGGGGTATAATGAGGCACATCAGACCCCCACTTCCCATCATACCCTGAAACAGTCTTTCAGGTTAAATTTTAGAGTGCCCCAACCAAGGAAGAAGTCCATTCAGATGTACATGGGAGGCCTTCAAATTTTATTTTTGGTTTGCAGCTCCTTGAGGAGGACAGGAACTTTGTCTTACTCAACTTAGAAACACCAATGTGTGACACATGGTAGATATTCCAAAAGTTGAGTAATATCTGTTTATTCTTTCAGCAAATGTTTACAAAGGCTAGAGGTATGACATGATATGGTGTGCTTGGAGAACAGCAAGTTTATTTCAAACATCCATGGATAAAGGACATCTATGAAAAACCCACAGCTAACATCACATTCAGTGAAAGACTGAAAGATTTTCCCCTAAGATCAGGAACAAGATAGGGATGCCTGCTCTTGCCACTTTTATTCAACATTGTACTGGAGGTTCTAGCCCAGGTAATAAAGAAAGAAAGTGAAATAAAAACCACACAGAATGGAAAGGAAGAAATAAAACCCTCTATATTTGCAGATGACATGATCTTATTTAGAGAGAATACCAAGAAATCCATAAAAAACTATTAAAAATAAATATGTTCAGCAAGGTTACTGAACTTGCAAGATACAAATCAATATAGCTGGGCAAAGTGGCTCATGCCTGTAATCGCAGCACTTTGGGAAACCGAGGTGGGAGAATCACTTGAGATCAGGAGTTTAGCCCAACCTGGGCAAGATGGCAAGACCGCATCTCTACAAAAAAAATTTTTTTTAATTAGCCAGGTGTGGGGATGTACACCTGTAGTTCCAGCTACTCAGGAGGCTGAGGTGGCAGGATCACCTGAGCCCAGGAGTTAAAAGCTGCGGTGAGCTATGAATGCACCACCACACTCCAGCCTCAGTGACAGAAAAACTCTGACTCTAAAAACAAATTAAGAAAAAATAAATCAATATAAAAATTCAATTGTACTTCCATACAATAGCAATTTTAAAAATCTGAGAATGAAATTAAGAAAACAATTCCATTTACAGCAGAAAAAAAATCCCGAAATACTTAGGAATAAATTTAAAGAAAGAAGTGCAAGGCTTGTATACTGAAAACTATGGAACACCAAGGAAAGAAATTAAGGACCTAAATACATGAAGAGACATCCTGTGTTCACGGATTGGAAGACTTAATATTGTTAAGATGAGCCAGGTATGGTGGCTCATGCCTGTAATCCCAGCACTTTGGGATGCCAAGGCAAGTCACTTGATGTCAGGAGTTCAAGACCAGCCTGGCCAACATGGTAAAACCCCTTCTCTACTAAAAATACAAAAATCAGCCAGGCATGGTGGAGGGTGCCTGTAATCCCAGCTACTCTGGAGGCTGAGGCAGGAGAATCGTTTGAATGCAGGAGGTAGAGGCTGCAGTGAGCCAAGATTGTACCACGACACTCCAGCTTGGGTGACAAGAGCAAGACTCCATCTCAAAAAACTTAAATAAAAAAATAAAGTATATACATATACATATAATTAAGATGGCAGTACTCCCTAAATTGATCTACATATTCAGTGTATTCACTATTAAAGTCCCAGCTGTCTTTTTTCAGAAACTGATAAGCTGATTCTAAAATTGACATGGAAATGCAAAAGACCCACAGTAGCCAAATAATCTTGAAAAAGAGCAAAATTGGCAGACTCACACTCCTAAAATTTCAAATTTTTTTACAAAGCTACAGTAATATAGACAGTGTGTTACTGCCACAAGGACAAACATGAAAATCAATGGAATAGACTTGAGTCCAGAGACTGGTCAAATGATTTACAAAATGGGGCCCAAGACCATTTAATGGGAAAATAAGTCTTTTTAACAAATGATACTGGGACAACTGGATATCCACATGCAAATGAAGAAAACTGGACCCCTGGCTTATACCATACACAAAAATAAATTCAAGGGTGGAGTTCAGTGGCTTATGTCTGTAATCCAGCACTTCAGGAGGCCGAAGCAGGCAGATCACTTGTGGTCAGGAGTTCGAGACCAGCCTGGCCAACATGGTAAAACCCTGTCTTTACTAAAAATACAAAACTTAGCCGGGCATGGTGGCAGGCACCTGTAATCAGGAGGTGCTGCTCAGGAGGCTAAGGTATGACAATTGCTTGAATCCAGTGGGCAGTGGTTGCAGTGAGCCGAGATTGCACCACTGCACTCCAGCCTGGGTGACAGAGTTAGACTCTGTCTCAATAAATAAATAAATATTTTTTTAAAAAACTCAAAATGGATCAAAGACCTAAACATAAGAGCTAAAACTATAAAACTCTCATAGAAAATATAGACACATCTTCATGACTTTTGTGCTTCAAAAGATGCTATCAAGAAAGGAAAGAACCCACAAAATGGAAGAAAATATTTGTAAGTCATATATCTGATAAGTCTAGTCTTCAGTATTCAGTATTCAGCAAAGGAAGGCTGGGCAAGCTGTTGGGGAGGCTGAGGCAGAGGGTTTGCCTAATGCCAGGAGTTCAAGGCTGAAGTGCACTATGGCATGCACTGGAGTACCATGCCTATGTACGCTAGCCTGAGCAACATAGCAACACCTCATCTCCAAAAATAAAAATTAAAAAATTTTTTAAAAATTAAAAAGAAGTCTTACAAGAAGACAATCTAATTTAAAAATGAGGGCCAGCCTTGGTGGATCATCCCCGTAACCCCAGCACTTTGGGAAGCTGAGGCAGGCAGATTGATTGAGCCCATGAGTTCAAGAGCAGCCTGGGCAACATGGTGAAACCCCATTTCTAGAAAAATTAAAAACTAGCCGGGCATGGTGGCACACACCTGTAGTCCCAGCTACTCAAGAGGCTGAGGTAGGAAGATCACCTGAGCCCAGGGAGGTTGAGGCTGTGGTGAGCGGTGATTGCGCCACTGCACTCCACCTGAGGGACAGAGTGAGACCCAGTTTCAAAAAAAGAAAAAGGGCAAAGAATCTGAATAGACATAAATATATATATACACACACACACATACAAATGGCAAATAAGCACATGAAAAGATGCTAAACATCTTTGAGTCATCAGACAAATGCAAATTAAAACCACAATGAAATACCTCTTCATACCCTCTAGGATGGCTATAACCAAAGAGATTGACAATAACAAGCTTGGTGTGGATGTAAAGAGACCAGAAGCCTCATACATTGCTGGTGAAAATGTAGAATGATGCAGCTGCTTTGGAAAACAGCCTGCCAGTTCCTCAAAAGGTTAAAGGTAGTTACCATGGGTCTTAGTCCATTAATTTGGGCTGCTGTAACAAAATAAGGTAGACTGGGTGGCTTACAAACAACAGTTTATTTGTTGCAGTTCTGGAGACTGGGAAGCCCAATATCAAGGTTCTGGCAGATTTGGTATCTGGTGAGATCCCATTTCCTGGTTCATAGATGGCACCTTCTCACTGTATCCTCATGTGATACAGTGAGATACAGGCTCTTGGGCAAGGTAGCTCTTGGGGCTTCTCCTATGAGGGCTCTGCCCTCATGACCTAATTACCTCCCAAAAGTACCAAACTGCTAATATCATCACTTTGGGGGTTAGGATTTCAGCATATGGATTTTGGTGGAGGTGCAAACACCCAAACCATAGCACAATATGACCCAGCAACTCCATTCTTAAGTGTATACCCAAGAGAAATGAAAACATATGTTCACACAAAAACTTATATAGTTGTTTGGAGCAGGACTATTTGTAATCGCCAAAAAAATGGAAACGACCCAAATGTCCATCAGTTGATGATGGAAACAAAACGTGTTATATCCAATGAAATACTATTCAGCTATAAAAAGGAATACTGGGCCCGGCATGGTGGCTCATGCCTATAATCCAAGCACTTTGAAAGGCTGAGGTGAAAGGATCACTTGAGCCCAGGAGTTTGAGGCCAGCTTGGGCAACATAGCAAGATCTCATCTTTACAAAAAATAAAATATAATAAAATTCTGGCTCTGCGTGGTGGCTCACGCCTGTAATCCCAGCACTTTGGGAGGCCGAGGCAGGCGGATCATGAGGTCAGGAGTTCAAGACCAGCCTGGCCAATATGGTGAAACCCTATCTCTACTAAAAAATAAAGAAATTACCATCCTGGCTAACACAGTTAAATGCCATCTCTACTAAAAATACAAAAAATTAGCCAGGCGTGGTGGCAGGTGCCTGTAGTCCCAGCTACTCGGGAGGCTGAGGCAGGAAAATGGCGTGAACCCGAGAGGCAGAGCTTGCAGTGAGCCAAGTGCGCCACTGTACTCCAGCCTGGGTGACAGAGGGAGACTCCGTCTCAAAAATAATAATAATAATAATAATAATAATAATAATAATAAAATGTGATCATAATTTGAGAAAGGCTGCTCATTCTAACCCTACATAAAAACAAGGAAAGCAGCAATATTATTGTAAAAACCCACCAACTGCTTCTTTTCTCCATTGCCAATGTCGGATTGGGTGAATTCTACCTTAAAAACCACTGGGTTGCCTCGGTTTATTTTGCATCATCCAAAGGCCCTCTAAAGATCTCTGATTCACAGACCCTCACCCCAGACAGATTTTATACACAGGCTCTCCCAGTCTCTTTCTTTCCATAGAACTCCAGTGAGATTGGGCTCATTTCTATCCCTCAGTTAACAGAGAACTGATCAGGAGTGACTGACAGAAATCATCTACCAAAAATAACCAAGCTTGCCCAAGGAAAGTAACTTTCGCCTGGCGCGGTGGCTCACGCCTGTAATCCCAGCACTTTGGGAGACCGAGGCGGGCGGATCACCTAAGGTCAGGAATTCGAGACCAGCCTCAACATGGAGAAACTCCGTCTCTATTAAAAATACAAAATGAGCCAGGCGTGGTGGTGCATGCCTGTAATCCCAGCTACTCAGGAGGCTGAGGCAGGAGAATTGCTTGGACCTGGGAGGCGGAGGCTGTGGTGAGCCGAGATCGCGCCATTGCACTCCAGCCTGGGCAACAAGAGCAAAACTCCGTCTCAAAAAAAAAAAAAAAAAAAGTTAGCCGGGTGTGGTGGCGGTGCCTGTAGACCCAGCCTCTGGGAGGCTGAGGCAGGAGAATGGCGTGAACCGGGAGGCGGAGTTTGCAGTGGGCCAAGATCGCGCCACTGCACTCCCAGCCTGGGGAACAGAGCGAGACTCCGTCTCAAAATAAAAAACAAAAAACAAAAAAAAAAAGAAAGTAACTTTCTTCCCATGCTTCTTCCTCTAAACCTAGTATCTTTTAAGTAAAATAGTTAGTCTGACTCTTAAAAAGAATAAAACTAAAGGCCGGGCGCAGGGGCTCATGCTTGTAATCCCAGCACTTTGGGAGGCCGAGGTGGGTGGATCACGAGATCAGGAGTTAGAGACCAGCCTGACCAACATGGTGAAACCCCATCTCCACTAAAAATACAAAAATTAGCCAGGCGTGTGGCGTGTGCCTGTAATCCTAGCTACTCAGGAGGCTGAGGCAGGAGAACTGCTTGAACCTGGGAGGTGGAGGTTGCAGTGAGCTGAGATTGGGCCACTGCACTCCAGGCTGTGTGACAGCACAAAACTCCGTCTCAGGGAAAAAAAAAAAAACTCCAGAAAAGGAGTTGTCGAGCAAAATAAACTTTAGATCTCAACCAAATTTTGAGAGATCAGGGATTCTCTGGAGGAAGAAGAAAACTATCAGGTCCAGGTTAAAGGCAACACTATTGTTGTTATTACCTTTTCCAGGACAGGAAAGGCAAGCCCAGGGTGAACAAACGTCTTTTGGGCACCTACTAAGTGGCAGGCCCTGTGAGGTAGACACAAAGTCACAATCGATGCCCTCCAGGAGCTTGCATTCTAGTGGGAAAACAGAAATGTAGTTGTTTCCATCATAAAACCACGAAGTAAATATTAAACAGGGATAGGACCAGTTTGTCCTGACTGCAGGAGTGATTACTTCTGACTAGGAAATTAGGAAAGGCTTCATGTCTGTTGTACCTGGCTTACACTTAGAAGGATATGCATGATTTTGATAGAAGAGTTGGAATGAGCATAGGAGGCTAGAGGGAACAGCATGAGGGATACATGAAAATAAATAGAATGCATAGTACATCAGATGTAGGGCAGGATGTGGAAGGGAAATGTAATCAGGATCAGATTGAAAAAGATTGTAGTTCCGGACAGGTGCAGTGGCTCACACCTGTAATCCCAGCACTTTGGGAGCCCAAGGCGGCTGGATCATGACGTCAGGAGATTGAGACCATCCTGGCTAACACGGTGAAACCTCGCCTCTACTAAAAATACAAAAAAAATTAGCCAGGCGTGGTGGGGGGCCCCTGTAGTCCCAGCTACTCCGGAGGCTGAGGCAGGAGAATCGCTCAGGAGGCGGAAGTTGCAGTGAGCCGAGATCGCGCCACTGCACACCAGCCTGGGTGACAGAGCAAGACTGAGTTTCAAAAAAAAAAAAAAAAAAAGGTTGTAGTTCCATGTTTGCGTTTGTACTTTGTACTTATCAGTGGCATCATAGAGGACTTTTTTGGCAATAAGAAGTTTGGAGGCTGAGCATGGTGGCTTATGCCTATAAACCTAGCACTTTGGGAGGCCAAGAGTTCAAGACCAACTTGGCCAACATAACAAGACCCTATCTTTTCAAATAATTTTTTTAGGAATTTTTATTTTTCAAAAAAAAGTTTGAAGCCAATACATCCGCCAGGACCCCTGCAATGATGATGGGGAGTTACTCAAGCAGTGAATGTAGGAATAGAGAGAACAGACAAGATACAGTAGAATTGACTGAACTGACTGAACATGGAAAACTAAACCAGAGAAGGGTCAAAACATGATTTACCCTCCAAGACCCAACCATGTATAGGGATCTTTTAGAGCCAGCCATTTAGTGCCCCCTGGTGGACATATGAGGCCATCACAGCATTAACAGCAATAAGTCACTTAGGTTGTTTCATTCTTCCAGTAAAAAGTTTATATTGAACACTGTCCAGACCCTCATTAATCAGCCCCTGCAGAAGCCACAGAGATCACCAGGCACTATTTTAGGTGAATCTAGTTAGGAGAAAAGATAGACCTCAAATGCCTAACCCATAACAAGGTAGAATAAATGACAAAATGCTAAAATATGTGGTGGGTAACACTGACATGAGATTTTAGAAAATACTGCAATTTGAGGGGTGGGTTAAGGCTTCAGATATAATAGTTTTGTGTTTGTTTTGAGACGGAGTCTCGCTGTCACCCAGGCTGGAAGTGCAGTGGCTCAATCTCAGTTCATCTCCATCTCCACCTCTTAGGTTTAAGCGATTCTCCTGCCTCAGCTTCCAGAGTAGCTGGGACTACAGGTGCAAGCCACCATGCCTGGCTAAGTTTTATATTTTTAGTAGAGACGGGATTTCACCATGTTGGCCAGGCTGGTCTCGAACTGACCTCAAGTGATCCGCCCACCTCCACCTCCCAAAGTGCTGAGATTACAGGCATGAGCCACTATGTCCAGCCACAGAGCCATTTCTTTAACATACGATTTTTGAAGAGCATCCAGGTCAGAGGCAATTGTGAACAAAACATCCTGAGAAGTAAATGAAAAAATAGTAAGTTTGAAATACTAAGGAATTCTATAGGCAACAAAGTCTGAAGGCTCGAGCTAACGATGTAGTGTTCAAGTTTTAAGACCAATCTGACAAATGAATAAAAAATGGAGAAATTACGATGCTCAAGACAAATTTTAGATATGAAAACAGTGAAAGCCAGCTGTGAAGTCCTAATAAACTGATCCTTGCCAGGCGCTGCGGCTCACAACTATAGGAAGGCCAAGCCAGGACTGCTTGAGCTCAGGAGTTCGGGACAGCCTGGGCAACATAGCAACAACAAAAATTAGCCAAGTGCGGTGGCAGGCACCTACAGTCCCAGCTATGTAGGAGACTGAGGTGGGAGGATCACTTGAGCCCAGGAGGTTGAAGCTGCAGTGAGCCACTGCACTCCAGCCTGGGTGACAAAGCAAAGACCATCTCAAAAAAATAAAACGGTCCAATCAATGTAAGTTAGCTAGACACATTAAATGGTTACTGTATTGTTGGAAAAAACAAGCTTTCCCATTGTCTGCTGGCTAAGTGTATTTTGTCTTTTGCATTTCTTGGGCCCACCTTGAGGTAGAAAAGGTAGCTGGGCGCAGTGGCTCACGCCTGTAATCCCAACACTTTGGGAGGCTAAGATGGGAGGATTGCTTGAGAAAAGCCTGGTCAACATAGTCAGACCCCAAAGACAAGAAAGGTTAACCAGACCTCAATCCAAAGCTCTAGGGCTACTGGCATGGATAGTTCATTTGCATGTAAGTTGTATCAGGAGCACACAAAAGCGCCATGAGGTCAGTAATTCGGTTATTCTTTTACTTTCCCAGGCTTATTTCTCTCTCAAATGCCAATCAGGGTTACATGTTATCCAGAAAACCTGTCATTGTCAACTAAACACATAATGTTCCTGCTAGTTGTAATTTAACTCCTACTCCTTAATTCACAAGTGGCAACCTCCCTTCCACAACACCAGTACTTCTACCGCAAAGCAGAATTAATAGCCATCTGTGATCTAAGAGAGAATAGGAAGATAAATAATCCTTACACCCAAAAGGCCAAACAATTTTTATTTTCAAAAACAACTTTATTCATGACACATATTAAAAAAAAATTCCCACCCCTGGAAATGAGCTAAAAAAATAAACAAAATCCACCTCCCACCTCCCTGTTCCCACTTCCTCCCATTCCCTCCAAATAAAAGGGAAAAAAGGCAAAGGAAAAAAACAAAAAAACAAAACAAAACAACTGAAAAACAAAAACACCCCTAAACCCCCCAAAACAAGGTAGTGCATTTCCCCAGGGGGAAGGGGAATTTACACTGGAGCCGCTGGGAGCGGATCGGAGATCTTCCGGCTACAGAAACCTGCAAAGAAAGACACTCAAAACAGAAAAAGAAACACAAAAGGAAACAAAATAGATCACCAGGCAATCTGGAGGGGCAGGGAGCCGGAGAAGAGGGGTGGGGTGGGTGGTAGACCTGGCTGGACAGGAGCAGGCAGGAGGGGACTGTGAAAGGCGAGAAGACGGAGGGAAGGTAACAAGCAGAACAGTTTGGTGTCCTTCCAGAGCCCTGGGTAAAAAAAAAACCTCCTACCACCCACGCCCACCTACCCTTGAGCAGCCCCCAAGGGGACGAAGTGGGGCAGGGAAACATGGGGAGCAGCTTGCGCAGTTGAGACGTGTCCATGGCGAATCCCCAGAGTGAATAAGCAGCCCCCTGCCCCACTCCCTGGGCCTTCCCCTACTCCCCAAAGCAGGTCCCTCCTCAGCAGTTAGTTATGGGATTCTCCCCCCTTCCACAGTATATCTTTTTTTTAAAAAATATTTTTTTTCCATCAAGGTCATCTTCTGTTTTTCTTTTTTTTTTTTTTAATTCTTTTTTTTTTCCTTCTTTCCTCTTTTTTTCCTCTCTCTCCTCCTAATACACACTTTTTTTAGTAAGGGGAATACCATGATGTCGCTCTAGCCCGGCCCCTGGAAGAAAGAAGGAGAGTTAGGTGTTAACGTGATCACTAGATAGTTCAGTACAAGCCCCTCCCCGTGGGCCCTTGACCCAGTTACTGTGAAGGGAAGTGGGGAAAAGAAGTTTTCAAGTGTCCTAAAACTGACCCCATGATCCCAGAAATAGTAACACACCTTGAGAACTGGGGCAGGGGGAGGGGGGCTTAACAGAAAACTTTGCCAAACAGTGGCAAAAAAGAAGTGCATCTGAGTGAGAAACAAGGGCAAGAAAAACGACCCTCTTTTTATCCAGTTTTCAGTCCTCCACAGCTCTTATACCCTAGGCCATCACAAATAGATCCTCCCTAACTCCTGGGAATAGGCAGGTAGAGTTTATGAAAAGCCAAGGTTTATATGCCTAACCTGTCTATTTAAATGTAAAGAGACAAGTGAAGCAAGGCAAAAACCTGGACACCACACTAGACCCAGTGAGAAGTTAACCTTGCAAGACTGGCTCAAATAAAGGGTAAATATCTCAAAATCCTCCCACAAGGCTGTTGGGGAGGATCAACTAGCTAGCCTCTGGTATTCTTCCAAGGGAGGTTCAGTCTTCAACCCCTCCCTCCGAAAAAAGAAAAAAGTAACAAATGTCCAAGCAGTGCTTTCACTGCCTGGAGGCCCTGTTCCTCCTGGCTTCGTGTAAACACCTTCAAATGCCACCAACTCCCAAGAAAAAAAAGGCTGGGGGTGGAAGCCTCTTTGAACCAAGGGAGGGATGCAGCCCTTATCACCAATTCCTACTGCAGAAAAGATGATGAAGTTGGCCTTCTGGCCTGGCCTGCAACTACCTTCCTCACCCTGCACAGGCAGGAGACAAAGTTCCTGAAGACCACAGGGAGGGGTGGGGGAGGGAGGTTCCTCAGACCAGGAGAGAAGGAAGCATACAGGGCTCATGGGAGGCGGGGGGGAAGAGGAGCAGCCCATCTATCCTGACCTGTAGACACGACCCCGGGGCCTGCTGTTAAAACCACTGTAGAATCGAGAGCGGGAACTGTTGTAGTTGGTGGTCCGGGCGCGGTAGCGGGCTCGTGGAAAACCCCGGTCTGTTGTGCTGATGCCTGGTCTGTTGGTTCGTTTTGGGATCACCTGAGTCAGAGATGAACAAATGATAGCCTTAAAGTCAACCCAGAGAGTTTATACAGAACCAGAACAGCAATGGACATAGGCTTACCTTGATTTGCCTTCCTCTAAATAGGGACTCATCTAAGGCCAAGGAAGTCCTCACTGACTCTTTGTCTGAGAACTCTATATACGCAAATCTGAAAAGAATTGTCATTGTATCTCTCTGAGGTTACAAATACCTCACAAGTCAAATTCAACTTGCAGGCATGCTTCTTTTTGGGCTACAATGTGGTTACATTTTTTATTTGTCAAAATTCTTCTAAATGGAAAATTTCATTCAAAATCATTTAAATTTTAAAATTTCCAGCTACTCTTTGAAACTTGTAAAAATAAGACACACAGGGCCTGAATTTCCATATGGCCATAACAGGCCAAGTAGAAGCTGCCCCTCCCCTTCTAGTTTGTGATCCCACCCACACCTAGCCTTCATTTTTGTTATCTGGCCTCTGAAGACATTTAGGTGCAACTCTTGATATATATCAAAATTGATGCCATGATCTTAAATGACACAGATCACCTGTGTTAACAGCAAATAACTTACTGCTCACTATAAAACATAATTTATCTATTTTTGCACTGTAAATTATCTCAACTTACTCCCCTTTACTTACCCTTTGGGATGGCCACTAAATTTGTCACAGAGTATGGTAACACGGTTGACTGATCCACAGCCATGAAAGTGAGCTTCCAGCTCTTCTGCTGTTGCACCATAGTCCACCTGATGAGAGGAGAAAAATTTCACAGGCACCAGGCAAATTCCTGTCTCAACAGGAACCCTCCCTAGCCTTTGGTCTGGGCCATCTATACACCAAAGCACATGAAATCTGGTAATTTGAGGAACTAATCCTTTTGCTTCCAAACCCAGAGCCTTTGCTGATTACTGATCATTCCATTACCTTTAACCTCCTTCCCACACTCCCTCCACACACCCCCAAAACCACACCGATCCCGGAGATGTTCCTTCCAGGACTATTAAATAACTCCCCAAAAGAAGAACTTGCCCCCAACCCCAATCAGAGCCCCAGCACATACATTGCCAACATAGATGGAACGGGCATCAGCCTCCATCTTCTCCTCAATGGACATGATCACTGGGCCAGCTATCAGAAAAAAATAATATTTTTTAAAAACCACACACTTGTTTTTGACCAATATATTGCACTTCCACCACCAGCACTATCCCATTAGCTCAACGAAGGCAAAGATTTTGGTCTGTTCTGTTCTCTGCTGTACCCATAACCTAGAATAGTGCCGAGTCCATAGCAAGTACTCACTAAACATTCGATAAATTGAAAGAATAAACTAATACACACTTACAACAATATAGGAATCCCTCCTGCCTCCAAATCAAATCCCTAATGAATGGCTTTGGCTGAAATGCTTTTAAGAGTGAGCAAAATTAAGTGGGCTGAGACTCCACATTTCTAGATTAAAGGGGAAACCCCTTGCAGCTTGCTTTCTCTTAGAATCCTAACTAAAGCGTTTCCAATTGGAAGAAAACTATTAGATTTGAAGGTCAAATGCGAGCTTGCAACCTCTATAAAGGATAGACGTAGACTAAGAACAAAGAGCAACACAATTATAACAGGGACAAAGGGAAGCACAAGGCTACCACCACCAAAATATAGGTTCTGCCTCACAAAGGTCAGGCGAACACACAACGGATTATGACCGCGGCACAGTCATAATAGCTCAGACAAGCAGCTCCAGGGTGCCAAGTATCTTACCCCACATTCCCCATCTTCCCCACAACCCTTCCAGCCCGAGAACCCTGGCTCCGCGTGCAACCGCCAGTTACTCACCATTGCCTGGAGGTGGACTCATATTCATCTGCTTCTCTACCTCGTTCTGTAGCTCCTTTAGCTTCTCAGCTTCTTCCTCCATCTCCCTGACTCGAGCTTTGATAGCTTCCAGCTCCTAATATAAGTGGGGAGGGTATGGAGGAGAGCTTAAGAGGAACCAACGCAGGGGCTGTGCCCTGCTCTCGGCCGGAGCGCGGCCTCAGCCACGCTCGGCCATTTCCCTCGCCCCATGCGAGGGTCGTGATAAAAGAAAAGCAAGCTACCCTCTCTAGAACAACACTAGGCACCCGTGACGCCCGAATCAAGCCAGCCGGGCCCCTTGTAGTGATCGCTGACCCATCCCCGGCCCGACCCGGCCCCAGCCACGTTATTCCCCGCCCAACCCCACCCCCCGCCTGCCTCCCGCTCGCCCGAGCTCTGGGCCTCCAGTGACCCGGCCGGCCAGCCGCCGGCCTGCTGGCTCGTCCTCCTTCCCTCACCGGGTCCTCAATGGCGCCGTCCCCCGGGTCACCCTCGACCAGTCCCGGCTCCTCCTCCTCCTCTTGGCTGCCGGGGGCTCCCGAACCAGGCCCAGGGCCCGGAGCTCCCGGGGGGGCGCGGGGCCGGGGCGGCTCCTCTTCGGGCTCGGGCTCCGGCTCGGGCTCCAGCAGCAGCTCCTCAGGCTCCAGTTCCTCAGACTCCAGGCCGTTCCCGTAGTCCCCTGCGCCCCCCGGGGCCCCCTCCCCGGCCTCCCCACCGGCCCCGGGCACAAGATGGCGCCGCCGCCCCGGCCCGGAGCCCCGACCGCCCGCAGCCCCCGCTGCTGCTGCCGCCGCCGCCGCCGCCGCCATCGCCGCTCAGACTGGGGCCCGCCGCCCGGCGATTGGAGAGCTGCGCCGGCCACGCCGAGGACTCATTAGTCAAGCTGCCTGCCCGTCACCATGAGCTAGTACTCCATTGGGGAATATTACTTGGCAATCAAATGAGACCCCACCTCTAAGGCGGGGTACTGTGCCAAATTCTCAAATCCCGGTAGGGGAAATCTGCCTGTCAATCAACACGCGTCCCACCTCCTATCGAGTCCTTAGGTAATAATACCGCCACGCTGTGACGATATTCCTGCTTCTCCCCGGCCTACGGGCGGGCCCGCGAAGTATAGGACGCTCCGTGATTGGCCCTAGCTAGGCGACTGGAAAGGACCAATCTTCCGATCGCCTCACCGCAGTGGCCCAGTCTCAGATGCTGATTGGCTCGCGAGATTCGAAGGAGTGACACTCGTTTCGTGACAGGTGAACCTTGCCCCCGAACGGACTGCCCGGCTTCAAACTTGGAAAACCCGAAGTCACATGACTAGCCAGCCCTTAGGGGGCCGCCATCTTGATACTACTGCTTGCCAGCTAGTGAGCTGTTGGCCGGGTGAGGCCCAAAACAGAGCAGCAGTTTCAGGAAACTTGTATCCTGACCAGGAAGCACTAGTAGATGGGATATTGCTGAAAATGGAGGTTGTGAATGAATCATTCCAGGAGGGAGCTTACTTTCTCCATCCAGGTTATTGGCACCATCATCCACTAGCTCTCCCACACCAGAAAGCAGGGAGGATTCCTCAGTCCAGAGCTACTAATCACGAGTCCTGTCTGTCCCGCCCTCTTGCGTAGACCTCCTGCTCCCTAGTTCCAATTTCTTCTCTTCCCTGGACAGCTTCCAATGTCACCCTTCCAATCTGCACGGCTAACAGACTGGCCCCCCTTTGCAGGCGAGGTAAAGCCTCAAAACGGTAAATCACAGCCTTCCACACCCCAGCATGTGGTTACTTCGTGGATGTCTCCTTCCACCCTTCTCGTTCGGTTTCATGTACCTGCACCCAGTCTGTGCCTCTAACATGTAGTCCCCCTTCAACCAAACCACTGCAAACCCCAGCTTCCCCTCATTTCCCAGGACAAGTGGGCCTCTCTCCACAGCGCGCTTAATTGTTTTGTGGTTTCTTAACTAGGTTGTGAGCGCCTTCAAATGAGGGGCTGGATACTATTTATATTCACATCTCCACGGCCTGGCAATATGCCTACCACATAAGGTCCTGTTAGATGTTTGTTGATTGAGCATGCATTGATTGGGGATCTGGGTGCCACCCTTCATTTCAGCCCTCAAGGTCCCAAGATCCCAGAGGAATTTCTCCTGGCAGGCTCCCACTACACGGCTGCATCCGAAATATCAATGAGACCTAGCCCTCGAGGGCAGAATTGCCACATTTTTGTGGCAATCTAACACATTTATTAAAAAGGAAGGAATGGCAGTGTAAGTTTGCAAGAGAAATTTTTGTGGGCACACTAACCTACAGTTCGAAAGATACGTATAAGCCCAACCAAAAAGTTAAACAAACATGGTTGGCGGAGGGATTTGGACAAGAGAACATCTTCATTAGCAAACCAAAAAATCAAAAGTGACTCATTATACCCCACTATTCCCCTCACCCCCACTTTTTCTCACAGTTCCTTACCTCGAGATCTGGGGAACTTGGAGCAGAGTCACAGTCGCTTAAAATTTCACTGCAAATTACTTCATCAGCCATCTCAGCTTCAGTGATCTGGGATAACTAAAGTTGAGCACCGAAGACAAGCTCTAAATGATTGAATACCCTGGAAGAAAGGTCTTTTATACTAACCTTAACCTAATCAAGATTTGTTTATCTTATTGGTACCCAATTTAATCAAGCCAATGAAAGGAAATGTGATTTTTAAAAATGGCTTTGAATCCTATTTTTGTTGAGCGCTTGATTTTGTAATAAGCACCACTCCTTATTATCTCATTGGACTCTCACAACAACCCCATGAGGAAAATATTTCCAAAACCATAATCTTCTTTAGGGAAAAAGAAAAAGGCTTAATGAAATGAAGAAACTTGCTTAAGTCATTGGACTAATTAGAAGTGTGCAGTGCTGGCTGGGCACGGTGGCTCATGCCTGTTATCCCAGCTCTTTGGGAGGCTGAGGCAGGAGGATCACCTGAACCCAGGAGTTTCAGACTAGCCTCGCCAAAATGGCAAAACCACATCTCTACTAAAAATACAAAAATTAGCTGGGCATGGTGGTACATGCCTGTAAACCCAGCTGCTCGGAAGGCTGAGGCAGGAGAATCGCCTGGGCAACAGCAAGACTCTGTCTCAAAGGAAAAAATATAAATAATATATATAATACATAATATATATTATGTAATATATATAATAGTGTGCAGGGAATTCAAAGCCAGCTTTCAAAGCTCAGATCAAAACTACTATAAGGCCTGCTTTAATACATAAAAATTATGTGTGAAAAATGAAAAGACTAAATCCAACAACAGACAAAAGTTTAAGCAAACTATAATTATATCCAAGAAAAAATTATTATGCACCTATTAAAAGGGTTACCTAGTGTGACAAACATGTGAAAATAATTTTGTTAAGCCAAAGAAGAATGTAAAATTGTACATAAAATATAATTACAACTATGATTTTTTTTTTTAAAACTTAAGCATGGGAGGAAAAAAGGAGCAAGAACCAGTACAATCTTTCTATTCTTTGGCAATATGTACCAAAAGCTTTTAAAATGGTGAGATTCTTAAGATTAGGCGGAGTGGCTCACAACTGTAATCCCAACACTTTGGGAGCCAGATTGCTGAGTCCAGAAGTTCAAGACCAGCCTGGGCAATATGGCAAAACTCATACTCCACTAAAAATACAAAAATTAGCTGGGCATAGTGGCATGTGCCTGTAGTCCCTGCCCAGCTACTTGGGAGGCTGAGGCCACAGTGAACCATAATGGTGCTACGTGCACTCCAGACTGGGCAACAGAGTAAGACCCTGTCTCAAAAAAAAAAAAAAAAAAAAAAAAA